>NW_012026847.1:412886-425172 GCF_000956235.1 Wasmannia auropunctata | reverse complement strand
TGTGCTCTTCCGATCTTTTATATAAATAAAAAATATTTTTTTGCTGTTCAAATAATATAAGTTTATGTAAAAACCCGCGTTTTACTGTTTATAATAGATTTCCTTAAAAAAAAATTCATGAAACAAGGGCTAATTTTACGGCCGGCAAACACAAAACCCCCCTTAATTTATGTAAAATAATGTTGCGATTTGCAATGCGGCAAATGAGTGCAAACCATCCGGCATCACTTACACGCACGAAGAGTGATCGAATTATCATCATCGTCAGGTCAAACGTATATAGTCCGAACTGGGAATTATTGGGAAAGGAAGGCGGGAATCAACTGTTAATGCATATTAATGAGCATTAGCATAGTCATGCGCCAGCACTTTGCGGCTAAATAAATTAATGGCCGAACATTGAAAAATGCGTTTCCGCGGGATTAATGCACCGACATGCACATTCCGTGCCTTAAACTTCCAGGCCTTAATGGGGCTGTCGATTAAGGATTTAAGGCTAATGCTCCGTGCAAATACTTGCTCCCTAAAATCCGCGGTTTCCCGTTCCTTTCGTGTTGGCTGCCTTTAAATAAAGGGTGCGATCTTGCGGCGACTGATCGAAAACGGATAGCTCCCCGCACATGGAGTGGGAAAAGGTATCGGTATTTAAGTCAAAAAGAATTCTAATACGGCGATTTATATTCCTCCGACGTTTTCCGCAGTTCACTATGCGGAATACCTTTAACGCAGTAATCTCTCACACATTCCGTAAATTATTTATAGTACCGTGAAAAAATGTGATAAAATCGTGCAAAGTTTTTTATCGTAGTAGTAATATGTATCTCTTCTTTTATGGAGAGTGTATATATTCAAATTTATATACATGCACATTTATGTACATAATTATCAAATAATATACAAATTTATATACATGCACATTTATGTACATAATTATCAAATTTATATACATGCACGTTTATGTACATAATTATATACAAAGATGAGAAAATTACAAAGTCATTCACTCATTTAATATGAAGAACAAACCGATTATGTACCTAAATTGAATGATTTTTCAAAGTTGCAAATAAGTTTTGAGTTCGAGGGCAACAAATCGATTACTTTCTTCCACTTTCAAAAAGAATCTATTCACAATCTGAAGAAGATCCTTGACGCAAGTTCTCTCGAAAGTCAAGAAAATGCAATTCACACTGAAGGATACTTTCAATCTGACATACAATTCGACGGTGAAAAGACGGATCGTCAACAGTGCACTTATCATGATGCAATGCCGAGGCAGTGTGAAAGGAATCGTGGCACGATACAGAATCTAGCCTCTGGCTTTACAAAAGAAACTTCATATAATTGCTTCTAAAATTCTAAATCTCGAAAACCATCATATTTTCTGCAGAATAATGTTCCTTCGATAAATGTTGTCAAATTTATAAGTATTGACTACAGTTGAATATTTATAAAAAAAGCAATTATTATATATTAAAAAAAAAGAGTCAAAAGGTAAATATTTTTTAAAGGTAAACTTTAAAAAAAAAATTATATTGTATTAATATTACAGAGAGTTAGTTATTTGAGCGCTTCTGGTTTCTCTGGTGAGATCGATGTGTATATTATAGCGTAGTATCTCAATTGCTCGCATCAAATGTCAGTTTATATTTTTACGGAAAATAAAATTGAAATATATGTCCGATATCGAATGATTAGAGATCGATATCCTGTTAAATTTAGTCGTATCCAGTTATTCTGTTATTGATATCGTGCGTATGCATCGATATCATTCCACAATCTATCGATGATGGCAGTACAAATTGAAAACGGTAATGTGCATTATATGTATAATCGATACTATTGAGTAAACAATATCGAAGCTGTGTTAAGATTAAACATTCCTAAAATCTTGCCAACAAACTCTCGCCGAGGCGGTGAGTCAGAATCATCAATTTTCCAGGCGATGTGCCTGCAGTTAAGGTGAACACCTGTTAGTACCCACGATAGTTGTAAACAAGTTCGTACGCGCGCAGGACAGCCGCCACCGCGCCGGAAGGATCCAGGAAGTAAAGGTGATCTCGAAAGGAAGGATTTCGGCGGCGGCGCGGGCGGCTGCGGCGAGATAGCGGGGAATGCAGTTTCGTCTTTACGACGTAACCGGCGTCTGCCAGATAACTGTGGATCAGCCGCCCGCGGGCGCGGCGCGGCGCATCTGCATCTGCATCATCGCGCGCGCCCGACGAGCCGCAGACCGCAGAATTCGCAATACCGCTTTGAATTGGGATTTATATCTGGACATCGACGGCTGGTGGTTTTAATAAAATGTAAATACGCGCTGACGGGCTCTCGAAAACGCATTAATTCCGCCGATCGATCCGTCGAACGTTCCTTCCGCGGCCCGACGACGAGATGGAGCGATTAATGCGATTGCACGGCGAGTTAATAAAAAGAACCGTTGTGAGAATTATCGTGACAGTTCGTTTATAAGCGACAAAGATTAGATTAATCGCTGTGCAAATTATACAAAGAATCCACTACGAGAGAGCAAACATTTTCTAAAGGTATATCCTTTTAACGTTATAGAAAGAAGGATTTAGAATATATAGTTTATATTTTTTTTACTTGAAGTTGATCATTATGGCTACCTTTTAACGACGCCTGCAAAAGAAGACGCCTCTTCTGGAGTATCGTATTTAATTAGAGTTAACTAAAGAATAAAGTAAAGTAGATGTAGGGACAAAAGGAAGTAATTATACTATAATACGCAGTGTTCTTTAACAATAAATTAATATAAAATAATACAAAAAAAATTACAAAATAAACGAAAAAGATAATATTAACAAAAAATAAAACCTAAAATATTTACTAAAAATTATAATAAACTGTTATAATCAACAGAAAATAATAAATTAATAAAATATATATATATAATTTTATAAAATTAAAAAATGGACATTGTAATTATATATATATATATTACATAATACTAATATTTTAATTAAATTTCGGTCATTAATGTTACATATATATATTTTTTCAAATTACAAAATTAATACTTCCACTCTCTAATACTTTGATCGTTCTCACTGCACACACCTCATTCTCTTTCTTATCAAGTCGGCCTCTCGCAGATTATCGTAACGGAATTGGTTCAGTGAGGATAAAACCTACCATATATGATCGGGATGTATGTACGTACACATGCCGGACTACGCGACATATGTAGTGGCCACGTGAAATAGAACCGTTGCCTTTCCGATTATCGAGCCCGATCGCGGCACCGACCCGTCGTATCCTCTTAGCTCTCGTAGAAAAAATACTCTAAGAGGACAGGATATCCAATTGCGACGCTCATAACTTTCCCGTGGAAATCCTCCACATCGGAAAATTGCATTTGCGATAGCGGATGGCAAGAGACGACTTATTGAATCGCCACATGACGGAGAAACGCACCAGCAAAAAATATAATAACATTGCGATATTATTAACGATATTCCATCACGTATATTTAATAATCTTTGCTGAGTTAAATCACAATAATAAGCGATATTATAATCTATGGTCAATCTCAAATTAAACATTGATGGAAGATAAATTGATAAGGAAAATAAAAAAGTATTAATACATTTTTATTCATCGGTTATTAGCTGGCGATAAATAAAGACACTTAATAGATATTGTGTCACATTCTCTGATAAATCTCTACCTAACATTATCGAAAATAGTATCATTAGATGAGTATTATAAGCCTAAAACGGCTTTTCTACAATGGGCAGTAGCAGTAATAGATTAAGGAGTAAACTGATTTTTTGGTGTAATAGAGCGTAGAATAAGTCCGTAAGTAAAATATAATAGTTGAAATCTATTTCCTACGGCTACTTTTTTACTCTCAGCCAATGAGAGCTCAGCAGTAACACGAAACGCGCGCAATAGGAATCGATGCAATTTTCACATTGGTTTATTATAACCTTTACTTATATGTCATTGTAGGTACTCGGACATGAGGAGACTTTAATTTTAACAGTTTACTCCTAACGCTTACTCTTTAATCCATTACTACTACTGCCCATTGTAGACGCCGCTTTAATCCTTTAGTTTACTCCTAACGCTTACTCTTTAATCCATTACTACTACTGCCTATTGTAGACGCCGCTTAATATACATATGTATAGTAAAATAACGAACTGTTCATATAATGTTTATATTATGGTTTTTAAATGCCTTCAAGAAAATTTATACAATATCAATTTCGCAAACGTTCTCATCTTCTCAAAATTATTGAGAATAAACTGTTTCTTTCTTTTACGCCAGAGAATTAAAAAGTTGCTTTAGTGGTTGAGAATGATTGGGCTATATAAAAGAAGTCACGTAAAAAGGTACGACAACTTGTTGAGTTTTTAAAATTAACTCAATCTATGAGATGGATTTAGTTGATTAAATTTATAGTAATTGCAAATAAGATCTTATTAATAACGTCATAAGAAGATATTAACTTCTGACAAGTAACGTTTCTTATTGGACCGAACTTTAATTTGGCTCATGTAGCATTTTTTATTTAGTATTTGCAATGTAGAAACCCAAAAGGAAGGAATTATGTGCTGATTGAACCAAAGTTATAGTGAATCGTATTTTTTTCATGAAAATCGGAAAATCTGTAAACCTTCATGTAAGCCATAAATTGAATATTATCTTTTATAAAAGTTTTTTTTTTTTAAGGGAAAAATGCTTTTCATTTCTGTGAACAATATATTGATTTAATGGCCAAAAAGTTGATTATATTATTGTATTAGATTCTTTCACCTAAAAAAATATATTAGATGCAAGTGAGCATCAAGTACTTATTAAATTGATTAGCAATTTAATAACGTGATAATACGGTTCTGTTTCAGTCAGAGGTTGCGTTGAATCCGGAATTAATGGCACGTAGTTTCGTCGAAACTAGGATACGTATGTAAAATCACATAAGAAAATATTAGAAGCACCAAAATCTTATACCATAACCGTGCATTGGCCTTTCTTATTCGTTATGTGTGAAACACTTGTACGATCGTAATATATATATATATATATATATATATATATATTGTTTAAACTATATTAAATTATCAATAGACCTACTTAATAGTTGATACATTACTATAAGGAATCCAGTAAACGTAAAAATTCAGAAAAATTCTAATAACGTCCTTTTTTTTGCTGTTATTACAATGACCTTATAAAAGACAAAAAATTAATGTACAATTTAAAAATAAAATAAAATAAAATTTGATTAAAAAATAATAAAATATCTGTTTTACTTATTTGGTATCAAATTTCTATGAAATACTTTATATTCAGTAAAAAATGAGATTTTTGATGATGTTTATTCAATTTATGGCTCTGAAAATTTACAGATTTTCCGATTTTTACTGAAAAAGTACGATTCACTATAACTTTGGTTCACTCAACACATAATTCCTTTTCTTGTGTTCTTACATTGAAAATACTAAATAAAAGACGCTACATGAGTTAAATTAAATGCGGCCCAATGAGAAACGTTACTTGTGAACATAATAGGTACTTACATATACAAATTATTCTAAAATTATAATCGAACAATACAAATTGTTTTTAACGTAAATATATTCGCATCTGAATAATTAAAATTTAATTGAATAATTTGATTAAATTCATGAGGCTAGTTTCTTAATGCACTAAATTTTTATTATAATTGTCATGCATATTAAAAGGCGGTATAAAAGCTGCATGCAAATTGTGAAAAATAAAATAATGACATTATACTCGTTACACGAATAGTCAGTGGAAATAACGAACGTAAATAATTAACAATGTCGAAATCCGTTTAGACAGTAGCATGGATCTCCAATGCATATTGAATAGGGATCGAACTCAATAATGCCCAGTATTTATCGTTAATTGCAACCAGTTACGAGTTTATAGGATTCCCGCAATTATTTATCATGGAGATCAATTATCTGGACTACTATGTAACACATTGCGGCGTACTTCCCTCTGTCACGTATAATATAATTATTACAGAATCATCATCACGTTTACATTCGTGTACCATAACATTATCGTATTATTATATATAACAATATATGTATATTACAATGACCGCGTGTATAATAACAGCTTAAATATCTTGCATCTGCAAAATGTAATATTTGAATTAGTCAATGTTTTCAATTAAATTACATAAGCATGGTAGGTATAATTCCTGAAAGTTTTAAAATAATGACTTTTCAGTTTTATTTATAATTTAAATACTTAATAAATTAGGACACAGAAATGCACTCATTTGTTATCACAATTGAATCAAGTAGATTTTTAGATATAATATATATAATATATATAAAAGATTATTTATACCAATATATTACATTACAAATTATTCTTATGATGATTATTGTATTATACTTGTATTTTATATCTCAGCAAAATCTCTGTTCATAAAAAAATTAGGCTAATATTTCCATGTTTTATTAAAAGAACAGAGCATCATTAACTTGGTTTGTGAAATTATATTATAAATAAGAATTGCGTCTAATTTCTTTTATTTATTATTACATTTATTATCAGAAAATAAGATAGTGTTTCGCGTAGTAATTTATATACGCGCGAGACCACCCCGCGTTATTATTACGCATTAAAATAAACGCATAGATTTTTTATAATTTCATGTAATATTAAAAATAATATTTTTTATTGCTTTAAGTCTTAAATTAAAAATAGTTTGTAAAATGTGTGCAACATATTGAGACGATTCGTTCGAACTTATTTATGGAATAATAAAGGGAAAGTCTCGACCAGTCTCGACGTCATATGTTCTTTATCTTTCCACTAATGAAATTATTTTTGTCGTTTAATTCGACAGGTTTGATCAATAGGTTTGGCAAATTTAATTTCACCGAACAGCCATCGAAATGAGCATCGTCGAAACGTTTCGCGGGTTCAATAATCGGCCATGTGATTTCGCCAATTAATTAGTCAATCATGCTCGTGGATTTCACACAACTAATTATTCGCGCGTCTGGGACAGACCATTGACGTCGGTCCGTTAGTTATTTGCGAAAAGCGAACTTACGAGATCTAGTGTTATGCAGGTAATGAACTAGTACACTCGTATACTATTTGATCGTTAATATCGCGCTGTAATTTTCGTCACGTTACAACTTGCAGTGCGTCCCAGGGCATATCGTGGCAGTTCAACTGTGTAACTCCGATGAATTCCTCTACGTTAAGAAACAAAAAGAAATAATAGCTCTCTGAGTAAGTATAGTATCTGTCTCCACGATACTCCCTGTAATAATCGTTTCTTATTTGTAGCCTGCGTTATAAAAGTTCAACGTTTTACGACGCGCTCTTCAGCTTATTCCGCATGCATCCTCCGTTCCTCGTTCCTTGTCGCGCGACATCTCGAATCACGCGAAGAGAGCTATATAGAGATCTCTCCCACGAGCTCGGCGACAGTTGTATCAATTTCCCGCGCACTTGAGAAAGTATCGTCATGCGGATTTCCCGTCTGCAAGGAGATCGCGTTTCTGCCCCAAAAGGCGCCGAACTGCGCCAGAGGGGGGTGGCTCACACTCTTGATTAATTCAAGGATCCCCCGGATCCCTTTCCATCCCCTTCACGCCGCCGTCGCCGGTCGCGACAATCCGGGTAATCGAGTCACTCGCGGCTGAGCGGATCTAACAATGCAGATACTGTTACGCGCAGATAGCACTACTGAGAATGGCACGGGGATCCATTAAGACTCGAATCACGATGTTAGAGCACCAGGCAACGCGCACCCTGCAGAACTTCCCGGTGCATTATACATGCACTTTACGCCTATAATAGCTATATTCGCGCTCTGACGTATCGCAAACGGCGACGTCAATTATACTCGATATAGGTACCCGCTCGAGAGTATTGCGCATTGGAAGAGATAGCGCCAAGATATTTCCGCCATCCCGAGGTTACCCGAGTGCCGCGACGCGCCAGTTCGTCCCTTCCGAGTCGTATGCACATCGAAAGTGCTCTAGCATTTCGCGTAACACTACTGCACGCTTATTAATTTTCCGCATCGAGCCAGCGAATCGATGTCGCGGGCTTTGATATCCGCGTGATTTTGTCAAACAAATCCATTTTTTACCAATATTTTTAACGTCGCGCGCGTGCACGATATTTCTCGCGCTGTTTTTTGAATCTCGCAGCTATGAATATGCAATCGTCTAGGCCGGGGCATATATCTGTCCCGAATATGAACTATTTTTGTTGGCATAACATTTTGTTGAAATAATATCATCGAATATTGAAAATAATTTCCGTTAGTGTGGCGTTATATGTAAAAATAATAATTCTTTGTTATCTGGATTGCATTATAAAATTTATTTTATTTTTTCGGCTGAATTATTATTGCTTTGAAAAACGCACTGTTGAATAGACAAACAAAACGAATTATTATCTTTACGCGTTCATAAATTGGCGAATGATTTATGCGCCGCTGTTTTAACTTCACAACGACCGGAGGCTCACCGAACACTGTGTACATCGAGGTACATACAAAACGTATTAATATGCGGAGCGTGCGTTTCCCGCGTTTAACTAATAATGTAATCGCGGGGGAGCGCGAAACCAAACATCGCTGTGGAGGAAGTCACCTAGTTTCGGCGGAAGCAACATTCGCTTGTACTTCTGCATCTGTTGACGAGTGATGATATTCATTGGTGCAAAAATAATTTCCTCGAAGATGTTACTGCGATGTTCACGCCGTAAAGAGAACTTACATAAGTGAAAAAGAACCTAATAAAATACAATTGAACCTCGATAACTCGAATCTGAAGGGAAGAGCTAAAATCTTTGAGTTATAGAGCTTTCGACTTATCGAAATTCGAGTAAAAGAGGATGAAAATTCGACTTACAAAGACTTTGTACGAGAATTTTCTAATTATAATGGCTTTTAAAGGAAAACAAAATTTAATATTTGACAGTGAATTATTTATTGCATATATATAATAAATGTAATCATAAAACAAATAACAGGCTATTACTTATGATTACACACAGCTACAACTTCGAATTATAGAGATAGAGATAATAGAAGTTTGACTTATAAAGGTAGTGATAATAGAAGTTTGACTCATAGAGGTGAACTTCGACTTGCAGAGGTTTGGTTACTTTAAATTCGAATTGCAGAGGTGCAATAATACATCTAAATATCTGACAAATAATTCGAGTTAAGGTAGGTTTTATTTCTATTTATCGAGGTTTTCCGCAGCGGAGCTGCGAGAGGAAATGAACAAAAAGTTCGTCTTATAGAAGTTTTTGAATTATAATGATTCGAGTTATTGAGGTTCGACTATAATTATAGAAAATGAGGTTCGACTAAAATTATAGAAAATAAATGTGACGAATACATGCGGATAATTGACATTTCCAATGTAACTGATGTAGATAACGCATTACTGTTCGGAGTCGCCATGTAACAGGTCCGAATACATTTTGAGATGCAGTTTTGATTGTACACATTTGCTTGTTATGCCATCGTTACGTCACGCGCCGCTGTTTACAGTTGGAGACACTCAAAGCGTTTCAAATCGTAGTTACCCATGTCCCAAGTTCTCTATTTTACGCTGAGATTACACTGGTGTACAAATGTGGCGATGATACAGACGTACCAATTTAATTCGCATAAATGCGATACTATTATTAATGGGTTACGCGTGTAGTATCGAACCGTGTTTACCGCAAATATAGCTTAACTGATCATCATGTAATTAGGAGTTATTGCCACCTACTGCACATAAATTTGCACGGTTGATAATTATTAAGACGATAATAATTCGAAATTAATTGTGTTTAATTTATCGATTTGAAGTCAAGCATAATTGAAAACGGAGAGCCATTTTACATTATATAAGCTATTATATTATTTATAAAGTGATAATAATTTAAATCTAAAATTATGTAACGTTTTATTAAAGCACGTACGAAATAATAGCAACGTAAACTGGGCAAAAATTGACTAATAAATTAGTAAGTTATACCAATTAATACAATAGCATATTTAATTAATTTTAAGTCAAATACAGCTTTCTTTTGTACATGCGTTTAATAAAAACAGCTACATAAAAATAGCGGCAAAATTATATAATAACAAATCTAAGCTAGATTATTTATCACAAATATTATACACAATTTTTATGATTGGCAACTTAATTCGATAAATAGAGGGAGTACCGTAGCGGGTAAATAAATTGAAAACGTCGCGTCGAAGAGCGAGCGCGCGAATAGCGCGCGGTAAATCTGCGAACGTGTGAGGCATTTCTTTGTTAACATGAAATTGGTATGCCACTCGCATCGTGTCGCGAGATCGCTCGGATTAACGGTGGAACAATCCGACAAACCTTTTTTGCTCGCGGAGACGAAAACGACAAATCCACGTGTTTTCGATGCCGGTTTTAAAGGAGTTGCGGGACATGAAAATGTGTTTACACACGTGAGCCAGCGATTTTATGGCACTGTTATTTTAAGGGTCAAAAATTTGCGTTCATTATTCCTTTTCCCTATATATACACGCACTGAAACGTTAACGACAATTCCTTACCCCGTCGAGTTTCCTGAAACGCGAATATTCGACCTGCCGATTCCCATCGTCCAATCGTCTTCCGTTTCCAACGCGAAGCTCGAAAGACACACGAGTTATATTCCGACCCAAAATTAATTAATTCTCCGAACGCTGGCAGCTCTCTATCTGTTTCCGATAAACAAATCTCGTCCTCATTTCACGACAAATTTATTGTTTTGGTATAATTTCAGAAACGCAATTATGTAGATTGAGAACTATTATAGCTGCAAACTGAGAAACTAATTTCCGCTTCCTCTGCAGTAACCATTAATTATGATAAATTTTGGTAATGTAATTTTCATGATGGGTTAGCTTAAACACAATTAATAAATGACTCCATTAATAAATACGAAGCGGTTGAAAAATGCCGTCAATTACACATTGTTTTATTTATTTTTGTAAAATACAAAGGAAAATCAGAAATATGAAATTATAAAAAATTGGTAGAAACGAAGAAGAAGAAGAAGGAGAATAATAAATTAAAATTCAATTTTTCAGATGCTTTATAAAATGTTTATTATTGTTAAATTTGCCTTTACTCCATCGTAATTGGGAATTAGAAGCAGAAAGCGCAGTTGACTTACGCCTGCTTCCCGACCGAAATATGAAATATGGCTGAACTGACAAGAGAAACCATTGTTGTTTCATAACTGGTGACAATTAATCAAACTTTTGGAACATCAATGGGATTACTACTCAGGATTAATTTGCTTCGAGGTCCTACCTTGATCACCCGGTAACCCTGTTAAACTCCAGCTATTATTTCGATCATTAATCACTTTACGATATACATGCTATATATCTATATGCCTCCTTTCAGTCGACCTTTCTCCCCGCGCACGAGGTTCATATATATTCTGACCGCGCTTTGATGCAGAAAGGGGGCTTTAAAACGGCGATGATACATTTTACTTATCTCACAAAGGGGCACCAAAAGTTGGTTGTAAGTAAGCTTTAACGAAATCACGAGATGGGTTTATAAAAATTACACAAAATAAATAATGTTATAAAATTATAAAATGTGTGCACTAAAATGCCAACAAAGCCATTGTGATGGTTTATTTTCGATACCTATCGTATATGATGTGACGGAAGATAAAATAGCTGCCAAAACAAAATATGAAATTAAATTATAAAATAAAACGAGCGCATATGCTGAATAAATATTTTCAATAAAATACTTCGACGCGAGTGTACTTTCATTAAATCAAAAATGATAAGAATTCGCATGATGCAATTAACGAGACACACAATAATAAACGGAAGTATCAAATTGTATGAAATAATCTCGTGTCTGTGTTAAAATTCGCCATCGCGTTAAGGCGTCGTTCCTTTATTTTTTTTTCATAAATACGCGATAACGTCCTCAGATTGTTTTTCGCGCGGATTAAAGCGCCACAGATCGTGCAGCCCCACGTCTCCCGCGGAATATTAAGCTTTATCATAATTACCAGCTATACCGCGGCGATACACCGTCCCGTGTCTCTGCGCTCCGGTTGCGGAGAGACGCCATTAAGGATCTTTATGTCGCGCCATTTTCCACTCATATTTTCCGGGCCCATAATTATCGCGTGAATTAGTCACTCTTCCCCTGCCCCTCGGAGAGGCGCTCATCGTTCATCCCGCGCGTGTTTGCACTCATTCCCGTTATCTCCCTAGATGCTCCTCGTTGTCAAAAAAGAAAAACGG
>NW_012026847.1:410689-412866 GCF_000956235.1 Wasmannia auropunctata | reverse complement strand
GATTACTCAACTGCTAAAATGCCCGAACGATGTTTCGTAACATTTAGTAGGATAATGTAAGCAATTTACATACATTTCTGCTATTTTTTATCAAGCAAGTGCGATATGAAGTATAAGTATTCTTTGAAGGTTAAGAATTGGTCAATTTTGATAACATCGGTATGCGTTGGACGGAAAGCGTGCTTCTCATTGGTCTCTCTAGTTACGTATGCAACTTCAGATATGTAGGCATTATTGTCCCCGTGTACAACCTGCAAATCGATTTGTCCCTCAAGAAAAACGATGAGTTCTAACATTCTAATTTTTAAAAGTAACAATTGAGGAAAGAGGCTAAGCGCGGAGGTCAAGCGCGGTATTTGGTGCGCAAAAAATATTAAATTTTCAATAGTTACTTAAATACAGAAATTTCGGCTTCAAATTCAAGCCATCTTTAGTGATACAAAAGCTCAAAGGATGTCTTCCTTCTGCGCAAACATACCAAGATTAATGCATTCTAATTTTTTTAAATAAAGGCTGAGAATCCACGTTAATAAATAATAAGCTGTTTATATAAAAAACTATCTATTGATATTACATTAATAATAAAATGTATTTTGTTTCATTAATTTCGTTATTTAAAAGATAAATTCACGTGAACTTAAAATGTCAATTTCTATAGAAGTATTATTATCATACTATTATATCGCATGCGTGTATCGAATTGTAAATATTATATAAGAAATAATAAATGTAAGTAAATATTACACAAAATATAATAATCACACGAAATATTGACAAGATAAAATTCTTTATTTTTATTATTTTCGTTATAATTGCTACGGCTATAGATGCTTCTGAAGAAAGATATAGCCGTATCGATAACTTTGTAAGTGTTTATATATATTAATACTTGTTATAAGTTTTAAAAATACAATGATAATTTAGAATTACTTTAGATCAATTTCAAGATAATCGTTTAATGTCTTTAGTTTTAAAATAAACCGTCTATAATATGTATATAATGAATTATTTTTAGAAGGCATTTTAGCATAATCATACGTTGAGTAATATCAAAAGTAAATGGAGGAAAACAAAAAATGCTCATAAAATTACTACGTGCCTACTGAAATTATATTTACACACGATCATTAATTCTTCGATAAGGATTAAAACGAATTATATTTGATTTAAAAAACGGTATTATTAAAAATTGTTGTACTTAAAAAATAATAACTTCTATTTTTTATAAAAAATTTCTCAAGATTACAAGAGTTAACTCATATATTTTAGTAGACGTAAACGTTCATAAAAAAGGTTAGTACTAAGATATTATTCTATTTATCATTATCTTTAAATTTGGTACATCGAAATGCGATTCGGAAATAATATCAAATAAAAGCCAACAAAAAATTCCAGTTTGGAACGATTCACTGTTTCAGAGAAAAAGTCCCTAAAAGTTTCAAAACCGACAGACCCCACTTTTATTTATATAGTTTCTAAGATTTTAATCGTGTTCTAATTTCTAAAAATTAATTTTAACAAAATATGTTTAAATTGGGGTCGCCACGGTTTCGGTCTTAAACTAGGACCGCTCTAGAAACCAGTATCAGGACAAAAAATGAACAAACAATCGATTCATTGAGTCGTACGTGAACACTATTCACTCGAAAAGCAAGAAATTATAAAAAAATATTACAAGAACACTGGGGAAACCAATTAAGAGGATATTTATTCATTACAGACACTTCTCAACTTATAATCTTGAGAAATTTTTTATAAAAAATAGAAGTTCTTTTATTACTATTTTTTATATTATTTTTTAAGTGCAATAATTTTTGATAAAAAATTTTTAATTATATTGTTTTTTTAATATTTGTGATTCTACTCAAATATAATTTGTTTTAATCTTTATCGAAGAATTAATGATCATGTGTAAATACAATTTCACTACGCCGTCTTTAATACGCATATAGTAATATTTCTCTAGCGTTTTTTATTTTTCTCTACTTACTTTTGAAATTACTCAACGATTACTCAACTGCTAAAATGCCCGAACGATGTTTCGTAACATTTAGTAGGATAATGTAAGCAATTTACATACATTTCTGCTATTTTTTATCAAGCAAGTGCGATATGAAGTATAAGTATTCTTTGAAGGTTAAGAATTGGTCAATTTTGATAACATCGGTATGCGTTGG
>NW_012026847.1:395447-410669 GCF_000956235.1 Wasmannia auropunctata | reverse complement strand
CTCAGAGATGTGTATAAGAGACAGGAAATAATAAATGTAAGTAAATATTACACAAAATATAATAATCACACGAAATATTGACAAGATAAAATTCTTTATTTTTATTATTTTTGTTATAATTGCTACGGCTATAGATGCTTCTGAAAAAAAATATAGCCGTATCGATAACTTTGGAAGTGTTTATATATATTAATACTTATTATACAAGTATTAATACTTATTAATACTTATTATAATTATTTTTCAAAATACAATGATAATTTACAATTACTTTAGATCTATTTCAAGATAATCGTATTGTTTAATGTCTTTGGTTTTAAAATAAACCGTCTATAATATATAATTAATTATTTTTAGAAGGTATTTTAACATAATCGTACGTTGAATAATATCAAAAGTAAATGGAGGAAAACAAAAAATGCTTACAGAATTACTACTTGTCTACTGAAATTATATTTATACACAATTATTAATTCTTTGATAAAGATTAAAACGAATTATATTAATTGATTAAAATCACAAATATTTATAAAACGGTATCTTAAAAATTTATTATTAAAAATTATTATATTTAAAAAATAATAATTTCTGTTTTCTATAAAAAATTTCTCAAGATTATAAGAATTATTATTTCATGTATTTTAGTTGACCTAAACGTTCATAAAAAACTTATAAAAAAATCTTTTTTTTTATGCAATTTGTATAATGTAATTGTTTAATAGTACAATAAAATTTTAACAATGTGACAAAACAATTCAATACAATTGTGTTCTATAACTTGATTATTATATTATATGTAATTTAATCTTACAGAATATCGAATATTGTAAAACATTCTAACCCCTACAAAATGCAACATACTGTAATGAAAAATAAACCCTTTGTAATTAATAATTTGAATTAAAGACGCAAAAATATAATTTTGGAATAGTCTGTCCAAACGATGTTTCCTTGAACATAACAGATAACGCAAAAACGCAAGAATGTAACTTTGGAATAGTTTGCCCAAACAATGTTTCCTTACATATAGCAGATAACGTAAGCAATTATATAATATTACCGATAATTTTTATTGCACAAGTGCGATAAGAAGTAGGTATAAATACTCTTTGAAGGTCTAAAATTGATCAGTTGCGAATACATCGTACAACCTGCATAATCAATTTGCTCCCCAAGAAAAACGTTCTAACGTAAGTTCTAACATTCATCTAATTTTATAAAATAAAGACTGAGAATTCAGATTAATAGTTAATAAACTATTCATAAAACTATCTATTGATATTATATTAATAATAAAATATAATTTTTTGTTTATTAATTTTGTCATTTAAAAGAGAAATTTAAAAGAAAAATTAAATTGACAATTATTATAAAAGTATTATCATAATATTACATCGCATACGCGTATCGAAGATATTTTGTAGGTATATAATATATAAGAAATAATAATTACAGAAAATATTGATAAAATGAAGTTTATTATTTTCGTTATTATTACTATGATTACTATGGTTGCTTCTGAAGAATGTCGAGGTGAATATGACATAGTAAGTATTTATATATATTTTATGAAAGATAATCGTTTTTTCGCATTATAAAGACAGGCAAAGAAAACAATGTTAAAATTTAAAAAATTTTTAATTCATGTGTTGTTTTCTGTGAATAATTCATATAATCTTATTAAGACTATAAGAAACTGTTTTACATCTGTGTACAAGATCATAATCTCGCGCAATCTTTTTTAGTGCATTCCTGGGATTTTAGATTGTTGTTCGCCATTGAAGTGTCGCAATGTTAGAATTACTGACTACATAATTATGATGTGTAAGTAGAATGCCGTAGCCAGGAATTGCGGATTAATCTTGCATTTAATTTAAATATATATATATATATATATATATATATATATATATATGTGTGAATGTACACAATAATTGGAAATATACACAGTTTAATTTTAATTTAACTTTGTCTTATCTCCTTTCAATGTATTTCAAGATTTTAGAACTTTAATAATTTATTTTGTGGCATTTTATTTAATAATATCTTGTTTTGCGATTATGGATCATTGTGTGATGCTTTACAGTGATCGCAAGCCTATCCAACCGGCATTAGAACCGGTTGAGAGTCATTTTGCGGCTTTAATCTAGATCATGTAGACATTATAGACTGCTTCTTTTTTTTCTCACGGAATTGTACACACGGCATCCGAAATGTGAACTACTGTGTGACCGTTTAACAACGTAACACTGATGATAGCTTAAAGTTAGGCCAAAATATGCATAAAAACTCGTATCATTTTAAAGATTATATTTTATTACATAACCTACATTAGATTACAATTATAATTGCGTACTTACCGCGCTGACAGCTCTTCATGTCCTCTTTTTTTTATTTGCTTAGATTATTTGTTTAATAGGTGTCCTTGCTTATTAATATTTTTAATTTTTATAAATATAAGTCTTATTTGAAAAACAACCTGATAATTATTTTAAACTAAAAATAAATGTCATGTACGTAATTGAAGGCATCCTGAAGAAACTACCGTATAAGAAGCAGTTTCGGTTAGCAAGATTTATTATTTAGATCGCATAGATAAGCGAATGCAACTAATTAGCATTTCACTTACTGCAACGTTAGCTCGTTCCTTTTCCCTTCGAGCGACGCGACCTGAAAGAAAGGTGACAGAGCCGCCGTCGCGACGTTATGTCAGTGCGCTGCAGTTTCACGGCGTCGCGCAGTCACGTACCTACTCTCGCGCGTGCGCCACGAGCTCATTAGCATAAGAAATAATCAGGAGCATTTGTTCCACGCGCGGCGCTCTGCGATTTTTAATTGACCGCCGGGTCGGCACGTACGCGGATAAAGGGCCTTAGGAATAACGAAGAGGACCACCGCTGTGCGCGCGTCTCGCGAACGCAAGACGAGTTAGGCCGGACGTACTGCATCATCTATCCTCATTGCCCGGAGGCCTCTCGGCGGAGGGGCAACCTCCTTCGCCGTTCCTCGCGGCATCTATCCCCAATCCGCTGGGGACTCACACTATCCCCGGAAACCTCGGTAAACGCGATGCGGGTAATCGCCGGCACAGTCAGACACACACCGATAAGCATCGACATTGGGTATCCCCCGCGGAACTACTATATACTTTATTTGATCGTAGATTCTCGAGTTAATAAATCTTAAATGAGAATGTCGCGACACAAATAGCTTTCGAGTAATTAGGGATAAAAGAAAGGTTCTCCGTGTGACGTACTTTTCAGCCAAACGGATAACAGATTGGTGTGCCGTAATTTTCGAGCTTGGTGTAATGTCCAAGTTTTCTACGAGTTTAAGTAAGCTTCGACGGAGTTTTCAATTTGTTCACTTAAGTTAAAAAGTTGCGGCAAATGTTCGATACTCCCCGGTGTTTTTTGCTACGAAAGGATCGACCTCAAATTGGCCGGGGGATCTATACAATTAGAAAAGTGGATTTTTGGACACCCTGTGTACACGTATACGCTCTCAGAGAACTACGTGCACATACGCGTATATAAGTCTCGGCCGCTCACTCGCGTCATTCCTCTCTTTCGCGCCTATACAGGGACGCGGGGGATCGCTGAAGCCCTGCAGACGTTGAATCGAGCGCACCCCAGAGTACGAAAATTACGCTTCTTTTTTATCTCGATCGCAGTTTCATCCCTTCCTCTCGTTTCTTGCTTCCAATTTTTCCGGGCTTTCTCTTTCTCTGTGCGATCTTCACGTTCCCGTCGCGCCACTATCGAGGGCTGATAAAACTGAGGACAATCGACTCTGGGATACGAGCGACACTGCCGGCCCGAAATAACCACCACGCCTCGCTGTGCTTGAAAAATAAAAAAAAAGAGCCATGTTATAAAACTGTGAGATAATGGAGAGAAGGAGGTAAAAGAAGATCAGTTTATTATTCTCTGTTGAAATAAACTAAGTGAATATATACTGAGAGAAGAATATTTTGTATTTGTGATTATAATTGCATGGTAAAAAAATTATGGTTAGGAGTACTATTTTTATAGTTATTATTACTATAATGTTAGTAATAATAACCTTATATGTATAGTCCTACCGAATATGCAAAATTTTTACTATAAATTATAATATCTTCAAATATTAATATAGTAAAATATCAAGATATGAGACAAATAAAATAAATATTTTGATGTAGTAAATGCAACTGCAATTACAGTAAGTATAACTATTTTCTTAACATTTTCTTACTATTTATATATTGTAATAATAATTAAAAAATAAGTAAACAAAAAAGTAATAATATCAATCATAATGTATAACCACAATGTATTGTTAAAGCAGCTATAATTTACATGGTTAAATTAATTATAATTTTACAATTGTCTCCGAAATTTACCATAAATTACAGTTAAATTATGGTTATTCCAATTATATTTTTCTCTCGGTGTATAAAAAGGATATGTAAACATGAAGTATACATGAAGATACAAAAGAAGAAACAAAATTATAACATGTAATAAAAATTACAGAACAAAAGATATTGAAGGAAAAACAAAATGCACTATGTATATTAAGCTCTTTTAAAAATTTTATATTTTAATAAAAAAAAAGGAAAAGCCAAATTAAAAGTCAACCTCTCTTCTTTTGAATCAGATGCACTTGTCGGAAAAATTTTAAATATATGTATATATACGTATGCGCATAAGAAAAATTGTTTGCTCGTTAACGAATGTTTGCTTGCGCACGTTCCTCGCAAAGTTTTTTTACGTCAGATAAATTATTTTTTTTCATCCTTTATAAATATTCAAGATTTACGTCAATATTTTCTCTAACAACATGGTTTTTAAAAATTAGTATGTTGCGCGCGATATGCAGCAACAATCTTTAATTATATTGAGTAATAAGTTACGCGGAAATCAAATATCGAACGCGACAAGAAGATTCTAAAAAAATATCTGCTTTCTGAATATATCATTCTATTATTATAATCCTTAGAGGGCACACGGTCAAACGTACAATACATACATTCGATGCGAATTAATAGAAGAAGAAGTACGATTCGAGAGTGACAATTGCCGAGATATGCCGTGTTCTCCGCGAAATTTCCGCAATATTTCTGGATTGACGTTATCAGTAATCTTTATTAACGCGGCATTAACAGCGGCCGCGAATCCTCCGCTATACGACTAAGATAATAGCCGGCTAATGGTCGATATTTTATCGAGGCTGCGCCCGCACAACGTTCGGCTATCCGGTGCAGCAATGTCTAATTTCACGCTGATTAATGCTGCCGGATATCAAGCATGTATATTTACACGATGTTCCAAGGTTAATGTAATTTGATCTACGCTCGTTATTAAATATTCTCGCAATATTGCCTCGCGGAATTTATATTATATATTGATGGCACATTCGCGTCGGAGAGTTAATAGAAAATAATTTATTTCTTATATTACTTTATTACACAATTACAATAATATTGATTAAATGTTACGCTATTTGTTATTCTAAGTACAACGCGGATGACAAACGATGTTCGATGAAAATTGCAATATTGAGCAGTGCAAGCAAAAGTCACGAGAGTGATTAGCGATTTCGACCAATTTACACGTGGAATTATGTCATTTACGTAGCAACTGTTCCGATAGAGATCTGGTAGTTGCAGAGTTGCTAATCTACTGCCTAGCCGCTGCTACCAAAATTACATTGTACAGGGTTGTCCGAATAATAGTACTGTACTTTGGGAACTTCCAGCCGCAAGTCGTGAGCATCTGTCGTCTGAAAACCTCCAAACCCATTTACAAATCTCCGTGTTCACCGTTGTAATTTACAGCACTGTGTACGCGTGCGCACCGAGCGCATACCGAGTCCAACTCGCTAATAGAAGAGACATACTTAATTTACCTGTAATTACATCAGTTAAATCAAACTGACGTAATTACCACCGGAATTTTTATTCGTCTGACAATACTAAGTCTGCATGGGAAAGAACAGTTTTGTTGGAGCGTCTAAAAATTTTGCTAGATACAGGTCTGAAAATAATTCTTGTTGGATCATCAAAATAATTTTTCTGGAAAATCAAACTGATTGTTGTTAGAATATCAAAATATTTTGTCATTTGGACCGTTATTTCGTGTAACGATGCTGTCAATTTAACGATGATGATCAAAATCATTTGTTCTCGTGATCTTAAATTTAATCCATTACAATGATGGATAAAGTTATATTGGCGTAATTATTTTTATGATAAAATTAAATTAAAATTAAACAAAATATAATTGGTATGGATTGCCTCTTTAATGATTACAATTTGATATTACACGGAAAGGATGATTTTGCTAGAAAGTCAAAAAATTCTGAAAATAATTTTGTTGGAAAAATAATAAGTATTGCTGTAAAAGTCAAAAAATTCTGAAAATAATTTTGTTGGAAAAATAATAAGTATTGCTGTAAAAGTCAAAAAATTCTGAAAATAATTTTGTTGGAAAAATAATAAGTATTGCTTTTACAGCAATAAATTTTTCCAACAAAATTATTTTCAGAATTTTTTGACTTTCCAGCAAAATCATCCTTTCCGTATGATATCAAATTGTGATCATTAAAGAGGCAATCCATACCAATTATATTTTGTTTAATTTTAATTTAATTTCATAAAAATAATTACGCCAATATAACTTTATCCATCATTGTGATGGATTAAATTTAAGATCACGAGAACGAATGATTTTGATCATCACTGTTAAATCGACAGCGTCGTTACACGAAATAACGGTCCGAATGACACCGCGATAATTAATAGCATTCGGAGTCTTTGCGCGGTGAGAAACTGATTACGAGTTTCAAAACTCACGTTTATCGACGATAAATCAAAGCCATTGAGGGCTACGGGTGCAATTTGAGGCGCTACGACTAGACCGCCTTGAGCACGTGTGACCTCAGGAGGTAACAGGATCCACCGCGGCGAATTGCGAGAGAGGGAGACGTGAATTCGATATAATAAAAACATTTAGCAGTGGAAGTCGTTTCGGTCCGTTAATCACTCCCGCGCGAACGAGCAATAAAATCCCGTACGTTTCAACCGAGGGACGGTTCTCGCTGAAAGCTCGCCCACCCGCATTACGAGTTACACAAGTAGGTGCACGTGTGACGGCGAACGAGTGTCGTCGAATGTATATAGCGAAAACGCGCGAAATGCGAGGCAGGAAAAAGAGACACATGCCCCGAAGGTGATTAAAGATTTATATATAAACAACGCGGAAACAAATTCCGGTTTTCGCGAGACGGGAAAAATTTTTGCAACGCGGAGAAACTACGCGCGGAGAATCCGAATATTTTTGACGAGGTGATTCTCTCCCGACTCGATTTGCGGACAATTTTGCAAGAATATATCATCGAGGAGATGTGCATGCGAAGAGCAGGAAAAATATACGTGGTAGATATATATATATATATATATATATGTATATGTATATGTATATGTGTGTGTGTGTGTATGTGTGTGTGTGTGTGTGTGCGTTAAAGGAATTGCGCGCGGAGCTCCGCAGTTACAGACATATGTCGGTGCATAAAGTATCGCGGCGAGCGTGCAATGCACCTTTGTGAAGATTATCAAGATAGTCTGATTCAGCTGGAAACCTTAAGGCGGAACTTGGAATAATTGTATTTATATAAGTTCGACGAAACGTAGTTTGTAATAGTATCGAGAGCTGCAAAGATAGCTCCCGCCCGTACATCTATCCCATACAATACGCAGCGCTGCATTTCCGGTGCACGCCCTCGATCGTCTATTGAACCTGCTCCTCCGCGGAATTACCCCTCGTTTTCTCTTTTCAGATCGCTCCGTGTGTCCCTCCTCTTTGTCGTGTCTTGTGTCTGTGATTTGCACGAATTTATTGATAGAAATGTTTGAAAGTTCCGCAGAATAGTTTGGTAAAGTTTGCTTACGAACGCGATGCGCCGAAACGGGATTTTATTTGAAACTTCGTGAATAGGAGCTCGCAAACGAATTCGACTCCCTCCCTCCCTCCCTCTCTCTCTCTCTCTCTTTCGTATAGAAACGTTCGTGAAAGCATTGATCTGTGCGCAACAGCGAAAAGTTGCACACGTTATCGCCATACGAAATTGACAATTACGGTGTGTACACTATAGACTATTTTCAGACTATCTTCCGAGATCGCAAAGCCGCCGAAGACAAAAGGAAAACGAGAATATTAGATAAAAAAAAAATATTCTCCGTCGGAAAAATCATCCGACCGCATAATATTGTCAATCGTATGCAGTTTTCTACACTACGCGAAATTACTTTTTCTATGTTTTTTTTCTTTTATTATTTTTACGCGGCACTTGTCCGAGAAAATACGATGGAATTTGCGCGGGAATTCTGAGGCTTATTACGACTGTATTTTTTCAACCGTTATGAGCTCTCTAATTCTCTCCGAATTTCTGTAATAATACTTTGACGAAACAGAAAATGTCTGGTAGCCTCAGACATTTCCGCAACTTATTATCCCAGCTCTTCTGTGAACACGAGCGCGTTATTGATACTGAAATACTGTGCCGTGAAATACGGGAAATAAGTGCATATTATTAAAAACTTTTCCATCTATTGATGAGAAGGAAAACTTTTTTGTGCATCACAATACGAATGTTATACACGGCATACGATTTCAATCTCATTAAAAGATTTTATTTTCGTTAACATGAAAAACTAAATACATCACGCGATTACATTAATTTATGTAAAATTACAATAATAAACATAATTATAATAATAAACTTAAAATTTATGTTTCTTTCATTTTTCTTAAAATTATTAACATTCCTTTTTTATTTTTTATTTAATTTTACATGCAAACGTCTTTATATGTACAATGCGTACAACGTTTAATATCTGATTTGCTACGTGTGTGTCAATGATAGATCATGAAGTTACAAACGCTTTTGCTGCGGAAAATGCGCTCTCACACTGTATGCCTATGCCCCGTATTATACTTGGACCAGCCGCAGACTCTGTCGACCGCTCTGATAATTTACATCCGGTCAAACTTTACGTTACCATGAGCCGTGCAGAAAGTGCATCTCGACCCCGCCCTAATATCGTTGGCCAGCTATCGAGACACCGGCCAACTTCGGTGGCGCGAAACCATATTTAATATTTTAAGGCCGCTAATATATAGCCATTGTCGCGCGTGGTATTCGCCGATAGCTCCGAATATTGTGGACACAAGTTATTGAAAGCTGATCGATACTAATTTCTTAATTCTCATTCTTTGTAGTTAACTTTATATATTTTTAAGCTATTAGACTGCTATTAAATAATTATCTCCTAATTACTGAAATACAAGAAATTGCTCTGACGCTTTGGTAGCGTCAGCTACATAATACCAGCTAATGCTTTTAATTATAAGTTAAAATACAGAATAATTTGATATTATGTAGCTTGATGCTTATCAAAGCACTTCTTGTGTTTCAATAATTAAAAGGTAATCATTTAATAGCAGTTTAATATCTTAAAAAATATATAAAACTAACTAAATTAAAGAATAAGGAACAAAATTTGATCAGCTCTCAATAATTATATAGATAATTTTATATAATTTTTAAGATATTAAGCTGCTTTATTATATATCACTTCTTAATTATTGAAACAAGAAATATTAGAGAAAGTGCTCATGTTAACTAAGTTTCTACCTCTTAATTATTGAAATGCAAGAAATACTCCGATAAGCGTCAGTTATAATGTTAGCCAAGTTAAAATAGAGAACGGCGAAATTACATGTATAAAATGAACGAGCACGTTTCTCTTTAAAACTCCTTAGAATACCGCTTGTTCGCAGCCTCCCCATAGCGTAAGTTTTCAGACGAAGTTTAAGAATCACTAGTAAACATTCTTGAAGTTTAGTGCTCCGTCATCTTATTCGAACTGCGGAAAATTACATTTTGTTTTGCTCATCCATCACTTGTGAATTCGGCACATGACTTATGCGAAACGTGACTATCCGTTATCCAGTTTGCGAGTTTAATAACGCAGTTAATTAACTGCGAAAAATTTGCTTGATTTTAATCGAAAGCGTTATCCTTGTCTTGCTTGTAACTTTTAATTCTGTATGCAGAGCTTTCATGTACGACTTCCAGAATTAAACAACACGATAATTGGCAATAAATTTTCGACAGTTTTCGGATTATTAAAGGTAAAATATTACCTTTAAATCCCCGCGTGATTTATTATAACAAATTACATTGTGTCATAAAATAAATTTTAAATGTATGTTAACATATTAACTGACATTAAGAACTCTTTGCGAGATGCAAATAAGCTTTTATTAAAATCTAGTTAATAATATATATACGCAATTTATTACTAAGTATCTGACTGTAGTGAACTTGTTACGCGCTGACAATTAAAATGTATTAAACGACTGTTGTAGTGTACATTTGTTAATTATTTTCTCGTTGCATGATGTATCGTTTTATGTATTGTCACGAGCAGAGAGTTTTTGAATCGACATTCGAACGTAATTTAATGATTGCAATCAAAAGATTTCTTATTTATTGATTTTAATTTATATATTTATATAAATATCAATTTATACGAAAGACTAAAGAATAATTATTAGCGTTGCTTTTATTGTATATTCGAAAAATAATATCCTTTTTATACACACACAAAAGTTTATAAAGTTTTGAAAGTTTTGAAAGAAACAGAAATGTAAGTTTCCGAATATTCATATTTTCCCTGATAAATTCTCGTTCCACTCAACGCGACGAGACTTCGGTAACTACTTTCGCTTGTCAGTTACTAACTAACTGATAGTCCACATGAAGCATTCGCGCTAGAGGGAAACTAGCATATCGAGCCTGGCCGCGAAAGTTGGGGAACGATGGTACAACTTCTAAAGCAGAGATTCAATGAGTCTTCGAAGTCCCCGATCCTGCTACTCGCGATAAATTAGAATATCGATAGGTCTTGGATTATTGGATAGAGTCAATTTAGTAAAAAAAGTAAACCCTACTAATACACGTCAAAGACTTGTACATTAATGATCGTTCTTGCATTATGCTATTTTATCATCTCTTCTATTCTTCTTTATTTTAAAATTAAAAGAAGACGACGTGTTTAAATTATGTATTTACTTTTATTGTGCCAGTCAAATTAAAATACCAATCTAAACTTTTGCAATTATCTCGGATTATATTGCATTGTTCTCACGAAAACGTAAAAGTCGCCAATTCCATTTCTTGTCTAATACTTAGAGCTCGCGAGCGCATTTCGCCTGCCTACTAAATTCCAAATAATTTTATTCTTACGTAATTGAAATAATTCCCAGAATCGTATCGAGACGCGTGAGGAATACAACACGTGAATATTCTCACGTGCAACAAGATTCCGCGACTCGTTCGAGGAGCGACGCGAATCTAATCTTCCGATGTAACGGAACTTCGTGGACTCGGTACATATCCGATCTACGTGCTAGGCTGCATTCGCACGTTGTGTCGGACGGAATGCAGCAAGCGTGACACAATTGAGACCTCTCAACCCGGGGGATCCTCCAACTGCATCTTGATCGCGAGACATCGCCTTATTGCGTGCCCCGAGGGAAACGATCGAGTATTTTTAAAGTCTGTATAAAGAGCGCAGTGTACTTCTTCTTCCATCCATCATTGTACAATAGAATGATATACATCAATAACAACAATCGATATGCAACTTACAAAATAAATTTTATATTATCAGTAAATAAAGTGTATGTAATAAAATTTTGTCGTTAAAATTGCGTGTGTACGTAAGAAATAATTTATATTACATATGTGTCTATTATAATATAAAAAAAAGAAACAATTACAGCAGCATTTGATTTAAATCACAAAACATTTTGCAAACTGTAAAATATTTCAATAGAGTTTTCCTTATCTTATATACTTAAAGCACGTGAGGGGAAAGCGATTTACTATACTTCCTTTTGATAATAGAAAGATGGAGTTAGGCTACGGAAGCATGTTTAGCGTTTCAAGCGTAAAACGAGAATAAATTTGATTATCTTGCTTTTTAGGCGCTTTCAAGGCAAAAGCGCGTTGTCATGCCGTAACGACGTCTCCCCATTATTCCGCTGGAAAAGATGCTTGAAATATATTTAATATGCTTCCAAAGCTTACGTGGCGTGCTTACGTGCCTGCCTGCTTTTGTTGTGATTACCGCTTCGGGGCGAAAACGTTCGAATACCTTATCATTTTTCGAGCCTGATGGCGCCCACCTATAATAATTACGCTCATCCGACACGAAGATCGATACGAACCGAGGTGCAGACATTCCCAGGGCATTTGCATGTTTTATGACGGTCGCGCGGTATAAAATGAAGTCCATCACGAGATACGCGGGCAGATGTTTTAAAAACTTCCCGACGCTTCCCGTTTATCATTATGAGTTGCGCGAAGGAGCAGCAAGATGATTAACTCGAAAGAAAATGAGAACGATGTGAAAAGAGAAGCCTCCCCGGTAACAGTTCAACGATGATTAATACGCCGGCTTTATCAATGTGTAACTTGTGCAAACTCGTTACAAATTAATTAAGCCACGCAAGTGCCAGAAGAATGTGATTTATTGCACTCGGCGTTATTGCAACGTACAATTACAGACATGACCGACTACGAATTTCTGGAAGCATCGTTACTATTATATATCACGAGGGACTTTAAAAACTATAGGTTATATTGATTTCTATAATTTTGTATTATATTAATATACACGATTTTATTTCATATATTTTAATTTTGTTATTATTTCAAAATTTTTTCTTTTATGTCCCGTATATGTTCAATTAAATGTAGAGGAGATCGGGAGCTCTCATCGGCACAAAAGGCAAGCCGGTATACTGCATATATACCATTTATATATTTATGGCGCATGGAAAGAACGATTTTGCTGAAAGGTTTAAAAATTTTACTAAAAACAGATCTGAAAATAATTTTTTATTAAATCATCAAAATAATTTGTTGGACTGTTAAAAACTGATAAGCATTGCTATAAAATGTTTTGATATTCTAGCAATCATTTTGACTTTTGCGCAAAATTATTTTGATTATTGAACAAAAATTATTTTCAGATCTGGATTCAGCAAAAGTGTTCTTTCCGTGCGAAAGTTACAATAAAAAAGTTGCTGTAAAATACCTCTATTGTAACATAGATACTTTTTCCCAAGTTTTATTTAAATTAAACAGATATAATTACAATTAAAAAAAAAATTGAATTTAACAGAAGGCAAGTAAATTTTCAAGAGTTTCAAAATTTCGTATTAATATTCTTCAGCTGGTGTGAGTAAATCTAATTTTTACTGTTAGTACTGAAAATTTATAGTATATGTATACGTAACGTGAATTGTAGATTTTCAATATTGGTAATGACTATAGGAATGTAGCCTAAGAGTACGATGCGTATAAAATATAATATAAAACAGAGTACAAAATATTAAAAAAAAAATATATATATATATATTATAAAATAAAAAAATAAAAATATCGATAAAAGTAACGGCAAATTCGTTACCGTTAAAATGTAACAATATTACTGTTACAGATATAAGAAAAAAGTAACGATCGTTACTGAAAAAAATAACGAAAACGGCGTTACTTGTAAAGGATTCCTTCCCAATCCTGGTTCTCATTAATTTAATGGAGTTTGTCGTATTGTCAATTTAGGCCGTGATATTTATACATATTCTATAGAAGCAGGCTGACTACAATGCAACACGTTTATATTTCAATTATTACGAAAAATTATACGATTTGCAGTAGAATCCTGACACGAAAATGTAGAGAAAGATTCTTTTTATCATATTAGTACAGTTTAATCATAACAAATATCTGATTAAAACGTCGATTACCAAAATTGTTAAAACTGTGCCGACAAATCCTAGTCTCCCCTAAGACATTAAAAAATTACACGATTAGTTTCTGTTGACAATTAAATAAAGATAATTAAAGATTATTAATAAAATTTTACAATATTAAAAGCTTCCTACCGTTTACAAATAAAATAATTATAAAATGTTGTGTAATGATTTGTTAAATAATTCATTAATTTTCTACAATCAATGACTCGATAATTAACTGCTAGATTAAATCGCTCAAACGGAAAATTCGGCTATAAATTACTTCAATAACATGCTTTGCCTTACTTTTCAAGTAATTTGTATGATTTCAAAATCATATGAAAACAAATCAATATGTATTTGAATTAATAACATTTAAATGCGTTATCGATTATCAATTCCAATAACTGTTTTTTTTTTATTTTAAGTTTATCAGAAGATTAATACGTTTTGTAGCATTTCACGATACAACAAAGTCCAATCTTCAAGCTCATTTTGTTGATTTTTATTTTTCTCAATCTAATTTCGAACGTCAAATGCCGAAGTACTTTACAGTAATGCGCTTTTATCGTACCAACTGCAGGAAGGAATCCGACTTGGACAATGCTTTTACGATCAAAAGAAACTCTCAACATCACTTTACCTTTGTTCGTGCACATTGGAAATTTTGCCAATCTTCACGTTGATATATGGGGACTCTCATTGGATTAATTAATTTGTGTCATTAGACCGAGAAGAAATCAAACGAGATCAAACATAATAATGAGTTTGAAATACTTTATTCTTTTACGTGCCATCCTTATGCTTATTTCATTTACACAAAAACCTGAGAAATAGAGTGTAAATAAAAAAACTCTTTATAATCTTACCATATTTTATTTTACAAAACTAAATTTGAAGATGAGTGAATATTTTTCGTTTGCTTTCAATTTAATATTATTCAAACATCATTTATTCGTCACAAGTGAAAGGCACATAATGAGTTTGATCCAAGTGACGAACAGCGAACGTGTTAAAGACAAATGACGCAGTCAATCACACTTTACATCCAATTAAATTGTGAATGTCTGCTTGGATTCCTGAAAGCGACGGTAAAGAACGCCTACCATCAAGAAAATGAAGATTAAGCGTTATAGAATCACTTGACATTATTTGCAACTAAGCTCATTATATTCCTTACTCAAAACATCGAACAATGAGAAAGATAAATTTAATTGCACGTGATTTAATGATGTAATGTTATACATAAAGATAACATTATACGTAATAATAATATTAGGTCAGTGCAAAAGTTCGTGCCGATTCGTATTGTATATCAGGGTTGGGTATTACCTAGTTAAAAAGATAAAAATTAAGTTAAAAAGTTAAA
>NW_012026847.1:390474-395427 GCF_000956235.1 Wasmannia auropunctata | reverse complement strand
TCATTATACGAAGTTATACGATTTGGAAGAAGTCCTTCGAAATCGGTCCTCTTTCCGCGGCTCGACAGAAATAAGTATAACAAATATATACTTTATTTAGAAATCCTAAAATTATAAAATAAAAAAATTTAACTTTAACTTTTTAATTACTTTTTTTATTAACTTAACTTTTAATTTAATTAATTTTATTATGGACTAACTTGTATCTTAACTAAATTAGATTTTTAGTTAGACTGTTAACTTTAATTTAACTTAGTTAAACAAAAATATTAACTTATCCAATCCTGCTATATATACATGGTACACTGGTGAAGTAGTATGGCGACTCTGTTGTTTAACTATGCATATTATATATCGTTGGAAAGATAACAGTCATAGGTGTCATTTGAGAATCAAAAGTGTTTGGTTTGGTTGAATTTAAGTCGTGAAAAAAATCATTGAAGATGGACAAGAAGAAGTTGCATTTTCTATATGTGATGCTTTACGAGTTTCGGAAAGGAATAACCGTTGGCGCTGCGATAAAAAACATTCAGTAGGTTTATTTGGACCGTGCACCAGCCTTTCGAACGGTAAAGAAGTGATTTGCTAAATTTCATCGTGGTAATTTTAATCTCGAAGACGAACCGTTCTGGGCGTCCTTCCCATATCGACGACGACATTCTGCGCGTATTAATAGTAAACAATGCACGCATTTCGACGAAAGAGATTGCTGAGATCCTGAACATTGATCAACTGCGTTTCGGCGTTTAAAGAAGATGGGACGTACTTTATAAATCGGGCACGAACTTTTGCACTGACCTAATACAATGATATAATGATAAAATATAATAAAATGTAAAAAAATTATTAGACAGGGAGGTATAGAGAGAGAGAGAGAGAGAGAGAGAGAAAGAGAGAGAGAGAGAGAGAGAGAGAGAGGAGAGAGAGAGAATATTTATTGTAATAGATAAGAAATAATTCCATCTATAAAACTCGCTTTATCAACTTTAACAAAACTCTGAGATAGAACTTTGCAAAAAGTGTAAATTCTAGCTATTACCAATATTAATTATTTCACGTAAATAGAGTTATAATTAGCTTTAGTATCTTAGTTATAAAAGAGCTTAAGTGGGTAGCTCTTTCTAAATTACCGTCAACCGATTTCCACTTCTATCCAAGGGTAAGACAATTGCTGAAACGTCGTCCTTTCAGAAATGCTGACGCGGTGCGCACTGCTGCGAAAACAGTACTGAAAGCGCTAAAAGAAACTCGCTTACGCCGCCATTCTTCAGAACTTTACAATCGCCGGGTGCAGAGTGCATTGCCGTACGAGATTATTATGACGAGAGAAATATATCCAAAGGCGCGAACGTCCGCGTCAGTCCTCTCTCGTGATAAACGAAGCGCGAATTATGTTTCGTCTGAATGTATTATTAACATAGGCATATCTAAGGGGTGGGAGGGGTTTGAGAAGTTCATCCTCCCTCCCACCGAAATTTTTACTTCAGTTTTTAGTTTTACAAAACCAAACATTTTTTAATAAAATTTATAGTATAATATTTGATGATGTTTGATAATATTTATGTAAAATATCGAATAAAGCAATTCATTAATGCAAAAAATTGCTATTTATGCATTAAGTTAACAGAATTGATAAACATCTCCCCCGAAAAAAAAAATCCTGGATATGATTAGTAGCAAAACACAGGACTCTACATTTCTATACATGTACATATAAACGATGAAACTTAGAGCCGCGAATTGATAAAATTGGCTTCACCGTTTAAACGTGTTGAGTACTTGAAAATCTAAACGGAACAGCTTTTGATCGACGAAAGAATAAGAACGGCAAGAAAACGTGTTAACTTGTTAAAGTGAATTTAATATTTTTCACTGTCATGCAAAATGGAATATTCATGTAAGAAATATTCGCCTTCTCGTGAGGAACAATATGCGTGTATATTCTGTTGTAGAAATTGTGTCGAAAAAGACAGGAAACAAATTTTATTTATGCTCACGTGAAGGAGATAAGTCACCTAGGCGAATCTCGGAGTATATTGCGGTCCAGGGTTTCTCTCTCTTCTCTCACGCGGAGGTTGACTTGCACGTCGCCGACCGAGACCGATATAGTTCGAGGTGATGGCATAGAAATATACGATCCCAATGGAAGAGGTTTTAAAGGGATTTAATCTTCTTACATAAAATAGTGGTAAGACTACTTTATGCAGAATTACATAATATAAAGATTGTCTAATGGCTTATATATTCTGGTACTCTGAAATCTTGCGGCGGAAATTATCCAAAAATATTAGTTATATATTTAAATATGTATTTAACGTGGAGATAAAATAAAGCTGAAAAAGAGAAAAAAAAATTAAAACCGATTAGCTTTGCGAAAAAGTACTTCATCTGCATAAAAACACATTTATTGCTTTCAAAGTTATATTTTATATAATAAATTCTACTTTATAATATATCTCAGTATTAAATACTATCTCGCATGTAGATCGCATTCACACCTCTTTGCATTCATCTTTCAACGATTTTTAGTTTTTAAATGAAGACGCTGATCCCAGCAAAACTCCTTAAAATAATCTCTCTCTCTCCTGAAATTAATCTCCCGTCAGTAAGAATATTTCCTGACACTTTTTCAACGGTATAACGGACAGCTTAGATTGCCGATAATAAAGATATAATTGACTGCTGACTATGCGTCAATAAGTAAAAAATTTCCAGCAAATCCGCCCGATTCTCAGGTACGCGGCCGCGTCTCACTTGGGAAAACGAACTCTTACGCCGACGTCAAGATTTATTATTTGATTCGCCGGAAGAAGAAGACGACGCGGAACGACGCGGAGACGGATTTTACTTGTGTCCACCCGATGAGATCATATTTTATAAAGGGTACGCATAAGATACAACGTATCCGCTTTCCCGGCCATTACCGGACGTCGAGTAAAAAAAAAAAATGAGAAACTCTACATTGCAGCTATCGTTTTCTACAACGCGGCGTTCGCGAAGTGTGCGTCAATTATAATTATTCTAAGCGTGTCACACACATACACACACACACACAAAATCATGTATTTATATAAGATATATATATATATATATATATATATATAATCATATATTAGCCCCTAAACTGTAGTGCACCTTTGATAAACGGTGCATAAGGGAAGGCAACTACCGCGTGCTCTCACGTCGCGGTGGAAATTTATTTCTGCGCACACGTCTAAGAATTAATAGTTGCGCAACTAATGTGATTTTATTGAGAATTTATATTTCAAGTACCATAATACGTTATTAAGCAGTATCTAATGGTGCACTTGATTATGGCGCTTAATGAATAATCCTGTATGTACGTTGGCCATCTAATACTATCGTAATAATACCCGCCTATCGTAATAATATACGCCTTGCATAAATGTTCGCTAATTTATTGGAGTTATTACATACGTATAGCTGACTATGATGTAAAAGCTTTGTTATTGTGCTGTATATGGATACAAAGTGAATATACAAACTTCGCAATACGGTAAAATACATATATTGAATTATCACATGCCAGAGATATCAATGTTAAGAGTACGAGCGCAAATTCGTTTATATAATTTAGTAATTGTTACAATTGTGTATGTATAAAGCGATTCTTTGTATACAATTGTAACAATTATCTAACGTACGCTGTTATAGCCAATTTATATGTTTGTACCCATAAAATTATGCAATTTACATAACAATAATGTAAGCTGCACTGTTAGTTGTTTGCCAACAGACCCAAAAAAAAAATACAGTGAGAAATAGAGTGTTATGATATAATGTTATGAGGGAAATTCTATACGAGGTTTATTAAACCATTTTAATAAATGAAGTTGTTCCCCGCACCATCGAAACGAACGTGTCCGACATCACTTGCAATTCAGTCTAACCGAGGCAAGCATTGACGTTTGTTGCGCGAGAGGCTGCGCTCGCGCAGGCGAATGCGGCTTCCTGTCCCCCTTCTTTTTTTTTCTTATTTATTACGCGGCACGAGCATTCGCTCTATTACCCCAGACCGACGGAAGAAGCTCGCCGTACCACTCTATCTTGCGGCCTTTCGCGAAGAGAACGGCAGGAAAATGCGTTATCGCGTCATCGTAAAAAGACATGTCGCACGGTTCGGTGCCGCGCTGGCTCTCCGATGTTGATAAAGTCTCTCTCTCTCTCTCTCTCTCTCTCTCTCTCTCTCTCTCGCGACACGACATCAAGCAATTTTCTGAAAAGAGTGAAGGACGGATATTTTAAAATTTCGCCTGGAAACACCGCGAATCGATAACTTAAGAAAAGCACTCAGACGCTGGCTGTTTCGAAATTGTCCGACAATGAATGTTTTCGAAAACATTCCGAAGTGACAAACAGATAGATATCTAGGAAGAAACGTACTTTGCGAGCTAAATTCGAAGAACGTGCGTTCATAGATATAGGTATTCACAAACACGTGACGTTAAACGTTCCCGTATAAAAGTTGTGCAATTCGCTCGAAACGCGATATAGAAGGGTGGGAGGAGGAAGAGGAGGAAAGATGTTCGTGAGAACATTCGACCGCGTATGACTGAATCACGGCGGGATATTGGCGCGTGCTCATCGATCTCTGCGGAATCCCGAGCGTTCCGTGTAAACTGTCGCGTAAAAATGTCGTCGGGTTCTTTCCGCGCGTGTTAACGGTGTCCGGGATGCATTTCGCGGAACGGCAAAAGACAAAGTAATTCCATTTAGCAGGCTCGCTCGTGATTAAAAATAGCGTCGCGGTGTCTTCGTGTGCACGCGGCTCCGACTCTCTTTCTCCCCCTCGGGCGAACCGGCGCACCCATTTGTGCGCCATTTGTACACAGGGTGCCCCAGAAATCCCGTTCTTAATTTTAATGGTGCGATCCGTACGCGCAAAGGAGCAACATTCGCCGTCGCGTGTTCGGTGCCTTGTAAATCGTCGAC
>NW_012026847.1:374709-390454 GCF_000956235.1 Wasmannia auropunctata | reverse complement strand
GTCGTCGTCGTCGTCGTCGTCGTCGCCGTCGTCGTCGTCGTCGCAGAGCTCCTTGCACGAAATCCTCGTTATTGGTCGCCGGAAGGATCTGACACCGACGAAACGAATGGAAAGGGTGAGTGGAATCCACAGATGGGATCTCCTTCAGTTTGGAGATCCTGCCCGATTTGAAAACAACAAGGAAATATATAAGCGAAGCACCTTTTATTCTTCGACTCACCTTGCGATACAATAAGCGTGAACGGTCTTACCTTAGGGATCTCAGTTAATTTATAACAAAAGCGGAGAGACACGCGGAGGGTTCGTTAACACTGAAAATAATATTTGTCGTCTGGAAGCAGAAAGAGTAAAAATACTTAGCTACAATGTATTCATATACATACAGGGTGTCCCGAAATTCGCGAATCAAAATATCAATAGCAAGAAAGTCTTCGAAAAATTAAGTAAAAAATAATCATGTATAACCAATAATGCCTTTCTAATCTAAATTTAAACTCTTATATCTCAAAAACTGTTTAAATTAAAAATTTACGAATAACTTTTTTACTTAAATTTAACTTGAAGAAATTGAGGCTCGTATAATGAATAATCAATCATATATAGTCAATAATGTATTTGCGAGCTAACTTAAAGAAATTGAGACTCGTATAATGAATAATCAGATATAGCCAATAATGCCTTTGCGATCCAACACGGATATTGGAGTGTAATAATTTTTACTGTTTCAATACCAAGCCACACAACTGTGCTGAATAAATTATTATATATTGTAACAGTAAAAATTATTACACACCAACATCCGTGTCGGCTCACAAAGGCATTATTGGCTATATATGATTATTCATTATACGAGCCTCAATTTCTTCAAGTTAAATTTAAGTAAAACAGTTATTTGTAAATTTTTAATTTAAGCAGTAGTTTTTGAGATATAAGAGTTTAAATTTAGCCAATTATAGGTTAAACGGAAACATATTCATAAACGCATTGATAGTGTTAGTGGTCGCGAACTTTACGCGAGTACTAATCTATAATTGGCTAAATCTAAACCCTTATATCTCAAAAACTATTGTTTCAAATGAAAATTTACAAATAACTTTTTTACTTAATTTTTCGAAGACTTTCTTGCTATGATATTTTGATTTACGAATTTCGGGACATCCTATATATATATATATATATATAGTTAGAAAGTCTTCGAAAAATTAAATAAAAAAGTTATTTGTAAATTTTCATTTTAAACAATAATTTTTGAGATATAAGGGTTTAGATTTAGCCAATTATAGATTAGTACTCGCGTATATATATATATATATATATACATATATTTTCCATATATTTTACATATTATTGTATTATTGTAATATGCTGTTTAGTAGCACGCACGCACTTTTGGTCAATTAAGTACTCAATTCGATTAGTCTGCATTACGTGCAGGTCATATAACTACCTACACAACTAATTTATGCGCATATAAATTAATAATTCATTAACCATGCAATTCAATCTTACTAGGCGTGAAATTGACGCTTGTTTGAAGTCACACAGGTTAACGAGTGATCGTTTATTCGATTCGGCGACTCGCCGAGAATCAAAGATCTTATCATAATGTATCGGATTAACGCAGGTTGACTTCTGCATTATTTATATCGGAAAATTTTGCGTGCTGCATATTAAAAATAAAACGTACCTTCATATGACGTTTGTGTTCGCTCTAATTCGCAACTCTGCTTTCTCGGATATTAAATCAAATAAATACATCGGTCGTGAGAAATTCTGTTTCGCCGAGAGCGACGAAAAATCTCGAATGTCGTCGGGACGATAAGCCAAGGCGAAATAAATAAACTGGGGGACCGAGAATATACACTTTTCTCCGGTGTGAAATATTAAATCGACCGACGACAATTCCGCAAGGCAAATACACATACGTCTCTTATGCAAATCGAGCTGGAGTACGTGGAGTAGGCAATGCATTTGCCAAATGTACTGCTATTACGCGTGTTACCTCTACATTTGGCTGTAATTTTTTTCTTAATGCCACGCTCTCTCACGCGCGTATATTATCCTTTCCAAAAGAAATTCTCGATTATAATTGAGCAGGCGAGGAGAAGCTGCTTTTCGACTTGGTGCCGACTAAACTTTTTATAACCATTACGTTGTCGAAACGTCATATTAACATATCTCGGTAACATTAAATGTCATGCCTCTAGAGCGCTTCAGAAAAATGTTTTATTTGTATAACGTTACTACAACGTACAAGTAACGTAGCGATCGATTTCGCATAATGACACATTCCTGTTACGTTGCAGAAATCTCACAAATGAAACCTTTCCTCTGAACCGTCGTAGAGGTAGGACATTTGCTATCGCCGCGATATTAGTATAACGTTTCAACAACGTAATGGTCACAAAATGTTTAGTGGGTGAGTTTTGTTGGATATATGTATATTTACCGGTCGACGATCTAAAATTACCGCAAGTTATTGCACGTATAGCTGCAGAATTTAGTAGTTTACAATACGTAATAATTCTCGCGGTAACGGCGCTCGTAAAATGCACTTTATCACGTCACTTCCGAAACGATCCCGCGACACACTGTACATATGCGTACAGTGCAATAAGTGGACCGAGCGCAGGATGCAGCGTTCGTTCAGCGTAAGGACATCCCCTGCGGCGTGGCGGCTAGTATACGTGGACTTTTAGTTTTCGACGCTGTTGTTATTGAGCGCCCGCATTCATCTCTGCCGTCGTATCAATATTCATATAACATTATGTGCAACTCGCGCGCGGACACCGCGCGTCCATCTTCGTCGCACCGTCCGCGAGCCGATTCGGCGCGTGCCACTCGAATCGGCCGTAAAAAAAATTTATTTCGCCGCGCACACGCGACAGGTGTATAATGTTGCCGGTGCGAACGAAGAAAACGTATCGCCTCGGCCGAGTGGATTTATCGCTGCGTCAACCGACGGCGCCGCGCCGCCGGCTTTGCCTACTCGTGCGAAATAAGGAGAAAGAGAGGAAAGGGGAAGCGCCGGGGCTGTGCCTCACTTAGTCGTATAAAACAGACGAAGACTAAGGATCTGGGCCACCCCCAGGAGTCAGTGCCGGTGAAGAGACTGAACCGTGTTTTATGCCAGGCTTTCCGCGCCGAATCAGGACGCCGTGTGTCTTACACGACGGCAGATAATGAAGATTTAGTACTACCCGCAGATTTTGTCACCGAAATAATTTGTCCCCTCTAATATCGATGCGGCGCAATTAAAGATGTATGTGTATTAAATACGAAATGTATAGAATAATAACGGATTAAATAATATTGCGTGTGAAAAATTGATTAAAATACGTCTAATATATTGTATATCTGACAAAATTTTTCAAAATACAACGTTAACGTATAAGAGAAAAAAAATCATTCTTTTTTTCGTATTTTATATTGTATTTTTAATCCAAATATACAACGAACAATTTAATTTTCTTACGCGAGCGAAAAGAGTGGCGATCAATCGTTGTATCTTTTTGTTCCTATCGGGCGCTATACCGTCGACTTTAAACGCTCCCACCTGTTTCTCGGCGTGTCCCTCTCAATCCATCGCTTTAACGTGTATCGGCATTCGCCGTAACAGAGTTACAACTAATCTGACCTGTTTATCTCAATTCAACGGTATATCGCTTATTTTCTCGTTCACCGGAAGACGTTACGTCGAAATCTGCGCGAACCTTCCGCATGCGATCAACCGAGACCTGGCACGTATACACGTGTCGTGTGTAAGTACGTGCACGTGGAACCGTATCCGACAGCGGTACAGATTGCGTTGTATTTCACGTGCTGGCGTGTGCCGTAACCGCCCGCAATTCGGCCGGTCAGGTGGCCGGAGCCAATCGTCACCGTGAAACAACCGCCGACAACCGAGAAATGAAGTAGAAACGTTGTTTCGCGTGTGATGCGGTTTCCATGAACCTACAAAGTACAAACCATGGAGAGAGAGAGCGTGCGCGCGCGCGAGAGAGAGAGAGAAAGGAGAATCTATATATGTACTTCGACACGATGGCCGTGGAGCTTCGTTGGTTAAACGGCAGATTTATCGCGCTCCGTTAAGTCGGCGTAATTGAGATGTTCAAGCTCGACAATCGGGCACCGGCGAGCTCGGTGGTTCGAAACGATTTAAGGGGACTAACGAAGAGAGAATACCGTAAAGAGATCGATAAGAAGCGATTTTACCATGGCAATTCCAGAAGCATGTATCTTCTATGCCAAATGATTCACCTGAATATATCCATGCACGGAGAGAATTTTAATTTTAAAATTAAAATTTACCCTGAAAATCATGCTAATCGTGGGACAACATAGAGTATTTCGACGAATTTTCACTATTTTTTAAATATATATTACAACAAATTTATGATAGTGAACAGTAAAAAAAACAGAGAAAATTACATAAAATTTGTCGAAATATATATTGTTCCACGATTTAACATGATTAAACATGTTAAATCGTGGGACATTAACATGATTTTCAGTAAATTTTAAAAGAAAATTCTCTCCGTGCATGTGAACAGATTATGTGTGTAAATAATGTATAATTAGTGTTCTAGTATATAATAAAAGCAAATGAAAAAGCAAGAGTCCAAAAATATATACATACATATTTTTTTTATCAAAAAGAAGAAGAAGAAAAATATTAAATTAAATAAAAATATTTATAGCTCAGTCAAATTTAACTATCAAAGAATTTAATTACTGTAATAAAACGTTTGAGTCTAGGCAAAAAAAAATGATTATGATAATATAAATAATACAAAATATTTATGTACAAAGAAGGATAATTGAATAAATAATATAATTAATAGAGAACTTTGTTATAAAAACTTAATATCTAATTCCCTTCAATCGACTGGAACTTAATAATTAGATATTGTCATGCGAATAATTAAAATGTTTCCAGAAAGAAATCACAAGCGCAGCAAAAAAATCGGTGACGGGCAGATAAACAAATTGGATTACAATCAAGCCGCTTGATTGAATGAGTCCTTTGTACCGTAGATTAACAAGGAAGTTAAATGCTTTACAGCAGAAACTCTTTGTAGCTTTCATGAGTAATAAGCTCTGAATCAATCACGTATTCAATAATTTTGCCGTTCCGCAAGAAAAGAGTGAATCCTCACAATTCCATTTCGTACTGTGTGTTTTGAATGTGAACGCGGAATTATATGAGCGCAATTTTAGGGAAAATCGGGAATACGTTTCGGACACCTCGTCCGTCAACCTCTGATGGACAGCCTTAACATCTCGTATGCATAATGCATTATTTTAATTTCCACGATGCGACAACGGTGAAAGTAAGCGTCGGAATGCATTACACAGCGACGTGAAGCGCGCGCGCCTATACACGCGCGACTTTTTCCGCTATTTTAATAATTTCGCATTCGCTCATTCGCGTTTACCGCGACATGAGAGATCATATTTCACACGATAGGACGTAGGGTCGCCGCGCGGACCACGCCATTTTTCATGCAATGCTCTCGACGATTAACTATCAAAATAACCCGCGTTGTTATTGCCGTCCACAGCAGTGTACCATTACACGCAATTATCTAACGACCGGACGGTTCAGCGGTATCATGTAACATATATGTAAACAATATATTTTAATCAAATATAGCTTAAAGAGAGGTATCATATTACATTAAATAAAACGCATTCTATAAAGATCTTTTTATTTATATAATAATTCTTCATTAAAATTAAAATTACGCGATATGTAGAGATAACCATAATTGCTTTTACTTTAACAGTTAAATTATTTTTTTACTATTTACATTTCTCTCACGTTGAAAATAAAACACACTCTTTCTTCAAATCTCTAATATCATCCATTTGATTTTACTACATTTGATAGTTTTAAATTTATTTCATTGCACCAAAGACATCTCTTCCGTAGCGTTGCTTGTAATCAGCACTTTCATTTTAGCCACTTCAAACGACAGAAGACAAAGGCAGTAATAAGATCAAAGCGTTCTCATACTCGTTACGATTTTCATTATGTGCTCTGGTGCATGCAGCCTGCGTGGCTTAACTCATTGATAAGTGCGCCGAGAAAGTGTACTATGCTTCTAAGCAGTTATATCATATTTTGCATAAATATTGTCAAATTATAGCTTAGTCAATTTATATTGCTTAGAAAGACATTTTGCGCTACGCATAAATTTAAGAGATCTTTCTTGAAAATTTCACTCTCCCATTCTTTCTTCAAAAATTTACTCAAGCATGTATTTAGTATCATGTAGCACTCTTATGTATGTACATTATATAATATATTTGAAAAGTTAAAATATAATCTTGAACTGTACCTTTAATTTGAAAATGCTCAAATTATTAAAACAAATAAAAGTCATACATAATAACATATTATACTTAAGGGGAGGAGCTTGGTTTAGCACGTTGAAAAATTAGGTGACTCTTTTGGAATTTTTTTTAGGAAACTATTCGACCAACCCTTTTGAACTTTATAGGATAATTTCTTATACTATTGAACTAACAAAAAAATATTTTCTGCGAGAGAAAAGTATTTATTATGCAAGTAATAATAACATTTATTCAGCGGTGATGGTGTTTGGCGGCGTGCAAGATAACTCAAAAACTATTCATCCGATTGACTTGGGCCTTTGCAGTCTTTGCACACGTCTGCACAAATACTTCCCTAATAAGTTAAACTACAGTTTATAATAACATTATTTAATTAAATAATTTTTATTGCATAATAAACACGAAAAATTTTTTGCCAAAATCGCTACTTTTTTTTCCAAGTGTCGCGATTTTCACAAGTTCGTATTATTTTCTTTAATAATAGGTTTAGTTAATGTGTAAACTCTTAATAAACAATAATCTTTTTAGATTTTTTTATTTCAGACAAATACAAGCGACGCTATATTGTACGCCGCCCGCCGACGCGCCGAATAAAAAGTTATTATTACTTGCATAATAAATACTTTTTTCTGGCAAAAAAATATTTTTTGTTAGTTTAATAGTATAAGAAATTATCCTACAAAGTTCAAAAAGAATGATTGTATAGTTTCCTAAAAAAAAATTCCAAAAATCATCTAATTTTTCAGCGTGCTAAACCAGGCTTTCCCTTTAATGAGAAGCAAGGAAATTGAAAAAGTAAGAGAAATAAAATAAATTTATCCAAATATCTTGATATGCGCAATTTTGATTTGCCCTTCTCTTCATTGATAAATTAATCGAAAAGTGTACAATACACTATGACTAAATAAATTGCATCTTATTTCTTTTGATGTATAACGTTAGATAGCAATGCGATGTTATCTGATCGATTATTGTGATTAACACTTTTCGCAGCGATTGTTAGAAGTGTCTTCTCCGATTGACTATATAATTAATACTTTTGCCGCGATTATTGTTGCCCGTATACTCATCTCGCGATTAACTCTGCCTTAGTTTCCTATTCTAAATACCAGCTTAAACTATAACCTCGGCAGTTAATTGTTAATTTGCTGACTATATTCAGATATCAAGGCGCAAACTTGCTTATAGTCGTTTCCCGATGTAAGCAGTTATGCATTTAATCGCCCTGTTGCAGTATAGGGAACCACTCGAGGAGAGAGAGAGAGAGAGAGAGAGAGAGAGACATAATTATAAGGTAACACAATCTGTAACACAAATACAATACGAAAATCGATAGTGCACAAATTGATTGCTCTTACGTAAAGTTTTCACGCACGCGTAAGCAAAATGAAATAAATCTGTTTTAGATTTTCAACTTGCGCTCTAATCGGAAATCAAAGCGTTCCTCCTCTCTTACTGCGATTTTCAACTTATTCCAGTAAAAAAAACTTCCTCCTCGCAAAGTTGTGTTATCTTTTTCTTCCTCTTCTTCTCCCTCTTCTTTCTCCGCCAGTGTGTATAATGCAATATACAGGCTATTGGATTGCACCAGCATGGTTTACTAACTCCTGTACAGAAGCGCGCGAACAACGACTCGCTCGATGACTTTCAAGAGAAACTTCCGCTGTCCGGTCGTAAGTCTCGCGGACAGTAACATCAGAATCTTTGAAAAATGCAGACATTGAAAAAGATGGTCGTACCGGCAACACGATGGTGATACGTTACTCGTGGAGATAGTGCATTTTTCATTCGGGGCTATCCCCTGCCGCGCGCGCGGCTCTCACGGTGCAATATGCACGATACAGGCGGCACGTGTGGAGCGGCGTCGCGCACTTAAAAAGGCATTCGGTGTACAAACGCGTATACAGACGCGCGAAACTCGACGAACCATTCACCATCCGTCGTTGTCATCAACACTTCACAAAATTGTCCGCCGCGCCGTTAAACGCGATCGTCGTCGATTCCGCCGGCAAAGTGACTGGCCGGGAAGCCTCATCTATGCTGCAATGACTTTAATAACCACGTTCTTACGCAAACGAGGAAATTATTGCACAAAGTTCAAGAACTCGCTCAAAGAAGAAATTATTGAAGTTTTGAGAAAACTGGACTTTCTTTACAAAAATTTTATACTAAAGGGGCCTTTTAAATTTGAATATTAAAAGTACTGTTTGTTAGTGCCTTTAATTATATTTAAAATAATTAAACTTTGGCCCTTTCTGCAGTACTAAATTTCTGTAAGGGTTCAACATAAGGGGTATACTTAAATTTAGCCATATAATATAGATCGATTGCTATTCCACTGAAGTACTTAATTATGAGGTAAATTCTGTGTTAAGCAAATTTTGTGTTAGCAGAATTATAGCGAATTATAAAATCTAAATAATATAATTGTTGCATTTAAGCGCACTGAATTATAATTAATCGAATTACAGATCAATCCACGAAGATTATAGTTGGCAAAAGAAAAATCAGTCTACACGCATCTATACTCTATATAGATTTTACGATTTTCCTTCGCCACACGTTCGCGGAACACCGTACTAAGCGCGTGTAGCAGCACGCGTATATAGGTACAGTGATACACCTCATAAAGTTTCACGATACGATGAAATGTTTACGAACAATGTACGCGGTAATACCCATGATGTAGGCCGGGTATAGGCTGAAATACACTGAAAAATGAGCAAGAGATCGACATAATAAATGATCCGTGCAAACAGAATCCAATTGTTTGCGCGGCCGTAGTCGCCCAAATCAATCGCCGCGACGTTGACCCGAGGGCCGATACTGTTTGAACACGTGTTAGCTTTCATTTTAACTGACGTGTACACGGCAAATGTATGTAAAACTGCACGTTCCATAACGTCGTTTTTAACATTGCACTTTTATTTGTTCGCCGACGTGTTATCAAAAAGCGATGATAAAATGCCATTTTTCCAACGCCGTACTACAAAACGCGTATTCGACTCACAAACGGACAATATTATCTCTTTACAGATATTCTCCGTTTCAACGTTACGTTAAATTAATACTTTTGTCTTACAAAATAATCAGTTTAAGTGATTAGTCCTAATCAATTTAAAATAATACCTGCAAATTTTGATCAGCAGTTTAATAAGCACAATTATTATATGTTAGTAGCATAAATAATACGAGTTTATATTGTGATTATTTGTGATGTTTATAATGACGAAATAATACTTTGGTTTTAGATAACGCCACTCATAAATGCACGTTCTCGAGAGACATTGCCGTAACCACCAAGCCCTCTAAGTATATTCATACGGTTAATGATTACAGCTATCGTATGCTGTCAAAGTGTCTACGTCTATTTGATCTGCTATCCGTCATAAAAGTGTGCAAACTAAAAGGCAAGTCTTTTGAACGTTAAAATTTCGATTTATGTAATATACTCCATATTTAAGTGTTTAAATTGTCAAACAAACTGCAATAAGCGTTAACGTATGTAGAACGCAAAATACTTTAAACAATCGCTTCTGGTTCGCTTTTTCCCTGATATAACAGAAATAATTGATTTTTCCTTTTTTTATGTTGCCGCTACGTTTCCGTTACTGTCCATTGAATACTATAGCTCTGTATCCAATCTTTTCCTCTGCGGCATCGTTTTCACAGCATCTCTCTAAGCCTCGTTCCGCAACCGTAACTTTCCCATATGGTCACTTCGATGCAGAGCTTAGAAATTTCATGAATTGGCTCGGTGAAGTGAAAACAAATTTCTTTCCTCGATTTATGGAAGGAATATTTCTTTTCGCGATTTATGTGGAAAGAATATTTTTAACTAAATCGATCCGAAAACAAGTTGTCAAATCACTATTGATTTCTAAAAACTTCTTTATAGTTAAAATGATATTTATAAACGTATATTTGTAAATATCTTTTTGTAGTTGTACATTCGTAGATTCTCTCTATAATGATATTTTTTTATGATTTATCAAGTAAATTGTATAATATTAAAATACATGAGTAAATTTATGCTATCAATGTTTGTTATCAATTAAGTACAATATCTGTCAAGTTTAGTAATCTAAATACTATATAAATATTCTATATTGCCCCAATGTGAAAAATATAAATATCCTATTCCGTTTCATAACATTGATTATACAGTGAATAACAATATTTATACAGGGTGTCCGATACTCAATGGTAAAGCGCTTATGGGCAGATAGAGTGGGCCAAACTGAATCGAAAAGTCCTCTATCATTTTGCGATCTTCCTAATAGTTATTGAGATACTAATAATTAAAAAAAAAATTTACGTAATGGCCAAGTTTTTGCTTCTCTATAATCCCATTAGTCATTTTAGTCACTTTAAGCCTGTTTTATGAAACTTAAAATTATTTGAAAAGACAATAACATTAAACTTTTGCTTCATATAATTTTGGACAATTTAAATGGTTTATTAAACAAATATTTTTAATTTGGAATAAAATATATTTTTGTCTCTATATGTCTAATCAAATACTTAGCAACTTGTATGATCTCATATTTGGACAACTTTTATTTGTTAAAATAATATTTTTGGTTTAGAAAGATGTAATGTATGATACTTTTTTATATACTTGGCGCAAATTTTTTTTTTTAATGATTATTATCTCGATAACTATTGCGAAGATTGCAAAATGGCAAAGGACTTTTCAATTCAGTTTGGCCCACTCTACCTGCTCACAAGCGCTTTACCATTGAATAGCGGACACCCTGTATATTCCGCACTACGACACAAAAACTTGAAACAGATATCAAGGAGCCATAAAGAAATGATTAGTTTATTAATTTATTATGAGAATGCTCGGTCATGAAAGCTAATATTCCGCTACAAATGATAAGTAGAAGCTGGCCATACGAAGCGTAAATGGACAGACAATTTCATTAGAGAAATCCGGATTGGCAGTAAACCAAGTTTAATTCACCTTAATGTCACAATCGCAAACGAATTCCTCTAATGCGAACATTGTGCTTGCGATCGTAATGCTATGTGCCATTCCTGTTTCATGACAATATGCTTAATCGATCACCGATGGGGAAGAGAATTCGCATTGCGCCAGAATATATCGGCGAGCGAAAGACGGGACAATGAATTCCAGCGGCGCGCCATATAAACGATGGAATTCCCCAAGAAAATTAATTAACCGAGTTTAAACCGAGGGCACAATGCGCCCTGCAGCCAGCAGATGCCCGATGGTTTCCTGCTCGCATCTAAAACTTGAGGATTACGATCGCGACAAGGTAAATGTCGCCGACGAGAGTAACTGGTGCCGGAGTCCCACCGACGCGCGACGCTTTGAATTATGAAAGTATGCATAGCAATAGCAGAGCTTACTGCAAAGCTTACTGCTGTTTAATAATGATAAAGGAGAAATTATAAAAAGTTGAGGATTATTTTTTAAATATATAGATTATTTGGAATTTTTTTATCATTTCGCTGATGTATCTAACATGTTTCATGTAACATGTTATATAATTAATTCCTTCTAGATGAAACTCCTGAGTTTTCTGGATAATTTTAGTTTCGACAATATTAATTATATTGTATAAATAACGTAAGTTGTCTTTCACAAATTTTGATAATACATTGAAAAATACTTTTGCATTTACGTTTGCATATAATTGACGTTGGAAAACAAACAAACGCTCAGACAGAACTTACAAATTATCTGCGTCGGACATCGTAATAATTTTACTCTTTCTACCTGTAAATTCTCTCGTTTTATTTGCAGTAGAAATACAGACGATGCATGAAGCAACGCTATCATTACTTTTGCAAATAATATAATAAATAATATAATGGAAGAACAACGAAATGCGCGGAGAGATCAGAAATTTAAATTAAAATTAACAATTGGCAATGCCAGTGTCCAATTATAGGAAATATATAATTATAATTTGTTAAATTAACTGGTTAGGTTGCAATAATAGCGAAAATACGTTCGATTGTCCTTAGGCGACACTAAACAAAGGTAAAAGAATTTATTGTGCTGGAGAGGCGACACGCCGGCGAGGAATCAATACAGCAAATAAACGGTCCGACCGGAGAAGCTCAGGTGGCTTTAATTCTTCTGCGACAGCAAAGTCTCGCAAGCCTGTGAGAAGCATTCACGATGGGCCACCCAAAGCTGGGTTTTTCAAATAAAAAACTCGCAGGCGGAATCAAGATTAACCGAGAAGCTGATTGTGAGTTTCCTTTCGGTCAGACCACTGACCGACCTTTCCTCCGCAACCTTTTACTATGGCTATGTCGCCATCGGTCCATTTAGCACCTTTCTATTGCACCCGGTCAGTTAGCTTTCCGCCCGCAATAAAAAGCGTGAAAAGTCATTGTTAACTTATTCATCTTTGTAACTATATATCTTTTGAAAAAAAAGAATATTTGCTTTCGTGGAAACAATCGTCATTTATTTAGATTACGCTTGTTAATAATATCGGTATTGATCATTTTTTTAAACGAAATGCCAAGACAGAGTTGCAGTTTTTCTAATAAGACAAGTGGAACATTTAGCATTAAAAATAAATTTTCAATAAGGCTTGGTTTAAACAATTTTAAACAATTTTAACAATTGTATATACATATTTTATATAATTTATAATCATATAATGTTCTTATATTATGCATATTGTATATATACCTATATATATATAATATTTCTATGTTATTATAAATGTAACATGAGGTAATCGCGATATATATATATATATCGCGATTACCTATATATGTATATATATTATTATTATTTCATTGGATGTTATATCAGAAAATTACAAATATTATTCTTCGAAATTTATCTAAAAATTCAATAACTGAGATGTCTATCCTGCGCGAGGAAACGTAATAAAATACATAAACGCAACTTGAGATATCGCGATTACCTCATGTTACGTTTATAATAACATAGAAATATAAAAACATAGCGTTAGCTGCACGGTTGCTGAAGACGTCGTTTCCAAGATTCTCCAGGATTAAACCTTCGCATAATCCTTTCATCTCCATTCCCGAAAAATGGACCTCTTTGTTCTATGGATCTTCCTTGGTGTCTTCCGGCCAGCCGAGATTCCAGGGCGGATTAGAGTGCTGCAATCGCTTAAATTATTTTCCTTTAAATAGCTTGCCCAGATAAGAGCCAGTTTTACCTCTGCTTTTGTCGCTACACGTTTGTATGCACCTGTTACACTCGTGTTTACCTTTCAACTCCGATAGCTACTACCCTCGGGGGTAGGTAACCCGGACTGCATTTACGTAGCGCCGGAACGGTTACTCGATCTCATAAACGTGCCATTTTCAGAAATGTACCGAGAATTTTCAGCTACGAGAGATCAACACGGTTTAAACCAAACCATCCTGTCAAGCGGTGGAAATTTCAGCAGATGAGTAAAAAGACGAAAGCGCAAATTAAATATGTTAATAGTAAAAACGATAAAAAATTATCGCGAAGTTGTTCATAATTAAAATAATTGTTCTAAGAATACTTTATTGATGATTCGATAAATCGTGATCAAATTTATTTTTATTAAAAAACTTTATGAAAATTTCACAAATAAATAAAATCACAACTTAAATTTATAACAAATATTTCAAAAAGGAACAGTGCAAGTCAAAATACATAATATAAAAATAAATTACCGCTTCAATTTTTTTTTATTTTCTGTGTACGTGGCGATTATTACAATGGACACTGAACTGTGAATCCTTGTATTCGGCACATTGAAATAAAACGCAATCGAAATTACTGTGAAAGCGCAAAAGCCTATTAAGCGGAGTTCATTAGAGCGTGTGTTGCAATGTTCCAATGGTGCGATGTTTGCATGGCATGCTCCGCTTCTGCTTATGCGAATAACACACAAATCCGGTTTTAAATTATCCGCTGCACTAAAAAGTCGTTGTACCGTCACGGAGTTTCTTGCGCAACAACTTAATCCTCTTATCTTAACACAGGCATTAAATTATACCGACAAATATGTTTTTCAGAGTTTCGCTAAGGTGGTCGGAGGTCGACATACACAGGAAGTTTCGTAGCATAAAGCTCGGCTTGTGAAAGAGAAAGAGAGAGAGAGAGAGATAGATAGAGGGAGGAGAGAGAAGAGCCACTTAATACACGTCTCGCTTGGAAACAACGTACAGTACACCACGCGTGTAACACGGTTTCGACAGCGCGCCGATACCGACGGGATCGTTTCTCTTCCCTCGAATACGTCCCGCCTCCTCTGCCCATGATATGCAAATGTTCGTGATTTAATGGCAACGTCTTATATGCATGCAGATCTACATCTTCAGACGCGCGAGAAGACCTGCGACACGTTACAGCGACACGCCTTGCGTCGCCGATATCCCTCGCGAAGAAATTGCGGAGGTTTTCTTGTTGCACCTGCGACTACCGCGGCGGGTAATTTACAAGAAGTAGACTCTGATGCAGAATGTTAAAATGAAAAAAAATAATCAAATTACAGAGCATTCATCTTAATTAGAATTAAGTTGTGTACAGCGCAATTATTAAATGGCTCAGCTGTTTGAATTTAGAAGATAAAAAGCGTGAGAAAAATGCAACAAATTAATTACATAATTCTATTTGTAATTTATATTCTTTAGAATAGATCAGATTCTAAAATTGATCAAAAAAATTAATCTTTATTGTCTGCAAAAGTAAATATTTTTCATCTGTTTTACGCTACGAAAAATTCTGAAAAAATACATCCGAAGAGTCATAACGTACGAATAAAAATTTAAATTTTGAATTTTTTGAAGTAGAAGAACAATCATGTAAACGTGATTATTGATTAACAGCAGATTTTGCAGTTTAAATCTTACTGAATATTAATAAAACCCCGAAGCTTAACGGCATATCGATTCGGCAATTAACAAAAATTATATTTTTAAAGTAAAATCCATATAAATGCAAATATAACATCTTGCGGAATAAATTCTTAACGAAGACATTTTGTTACTGCAATCAAAAGACGAAGAAATGAATAGATGAACTAAAAACGTGCAAATTTTTTTATACACGCGAAGTATATTAATATTAAAAATATGTAAAATTGTAAAGACTATATGATAATGATTTTCTCGTAATGTTACTTAATTCTTCTAGTATGTAAATATTTAGATGTATAAAGGGGGGATTCCGGTTTTTCGGGTCAAAAACATAGCAAAATTTAGGAATTTTTTTTCCGAAACTAACTATCCAATTAATTCGAAATTTGCACCATGTTTTTATCCATCTTTTAAGAATGTACAGTTTTTTTTTTGTTAAGTTTTAATGATAAATACCGAAGTTACATATTATTAAATATACCGCTGCGCAAAAATCTTCATGTGCTGGTGTGCACGATATTGA
>NW_012026847.1:366482-373964 GCF_000956235.1 Wasmannia auropunctata | reverse complement strand
CGTGTGCTCTTCCGATCTCTCCGGAAGTTTTACGAATTTTGAAATGAAATTTTTTGAAGATATTCTTGAGATGTTAAACTAATTTATTCCGTAAAAAAAAAAATCGATTTTTTTGACCCAAAAAACCGGAATCCCCTTACAGTAAAACAGGCAAACAGGTAACCGCCAGAGCTGGTAATATTTTTAATTTAGAAGAAGAAAGGAAAACACGTAATATGATTTTTCACAATGTCTGTATCATTATAAAATATGTATTATTATAAATTTTTATTTAAAATATGAAAAATAAATTTATGGAAATTACAAAACAACAAATATAAAATATGAAAATAATTGCAACAGCTTTTTAAGTGTGCGAGCATATCTATATCACATAAAAAGAAATCATAAAGCCTAAAATAAACCACCAATTTAAATTTGCGTACTATTTGTTATGGTATCACGCAGTTTTTATTGAATCATAAGAAAGGCATATAAATTATGCTTAATAATGCATCCGGGTATCTAGGACCAATTGCAACGTGGAAAATTACGGCTTTATGGCGAATAAAGTTACGGCTTTATTGGAAATAAATTCTCAGCTTTATTGCGGGGAATTAAAATTTCATCTCGCGGAAACTGGCAGGCACGCGAAAACAAATCTCTTTTTTATCGTGCCCCTGAAAATTCTCGCGCGCCTTTTCCAGACGGAGAAATACGATCTGGAAGTCAACTTCAACTTTAAATCCGCACGAACATTCGTAAAAGATGCATTACCTAGGCGAAATGATTGATTTCTACAATCGAGAATGCGACGAAGAGGCGAGTACGTGTTTCAGCGTTAAATCGATTAGTCCGGCTAACTGCCAAAGTTTCGAGAAAACGAATCGAAACGAACTATAGAGCGACACTTGAGTTTATCAGTACATTCGTGCCTACAGTACTTACGTTACTTCGCACGTGGACGGGATTCGAATTTCGAACTTCGGGATGCTCAAGAGTTTCCCTTAAATGCATGTACGTCGTTCGGCATGCATGTAAGCACATCTCGTGATAAACGTCTTATTGGGACCTTTAATCTGTACGTCTCGCCATACACGCGAGAGTAAGACGAGAAGGGAATTGGGCTGCCGAGGGTTCTGCATGCACGTCTAAAACGGGGATTACGGGGAAGTTGCAAGTTACCCCCGAAAATCTGCGACAATGTCTGTTCTATTACGCTCCGAATCAAGTTTGCGACACACTTGAATTGGGATCGATATTCATACCGACATGAGGGGCCACTGCTATTATATTAACTTTGCGAAATTTGGTTTGCAGCCGGCGAACATCACTTCAACACTGTCTCCCCGGTTATCTTCAGTTAAGCATATTCATTTAATCCTTTATGCAATTATACAGCTAAGCGTTCCTTTGCTTCATCGACGTATGTGCATCCTGCAATTAAATCACGTTAATATCGCACGACTAATTGCTTGAGATTAAGTTGTTTCGAAATCGAGTTTAATATATTTGTATCAGTTAAAAAAAAATAACTGATTCCTTTTTACAGTTTACAGTTGAATTTATAGTGAAGCACACAACGGGAAGAATACAATTGATCGCTGCAAGAACTAACTGATGCGAATGCAAAAAGCGCCACGATTATCACGTGAAGCGCATTAATTTCCAATTTCAATCTGATGAAATCAAATCAGACCGTGTTTTCGTATGCGCAAAAAAAGCAATTCGCGCAAAAAGCGTATTTGGCCTAATAATATAAACGATAAGCGAAATCCCGTAGCGCGCGCGCGCGCCATTGTTTGTTATCAGCCTTGTAAAAACTCATCCGACGATATGGACGGAATTAATTTGACGCGGCACATGCACCACCGCGGGCGGCTACGACGGAAAACTTTGAATATTCCTACGAAAATTGCATTTAATTAAAATCTTTTCGCGCCGGCGAGAATTTGCTGTGCCGTATGGCCCCCACCCGGAGTTTCAGACCTCTTGGACTTTAATAAAATACGTCTGGCACTCTCCCATGTAATGAACTCTTGAGAAAAATGTTTAATATAAAGTATTTTTTGTAGCGGGAATTTACCGGACGGAAACCAACATACATATATCGCCAAATGAATTTCTCCGTTTTTCCCCCTGTTTACGCCTCCGTGTACACACATAAGTATTTTCAACGCGTGAAGATATTATGTGTTCGACGCTATGCAGCGGCCGATATTGCAAGTAAGCGAAATCACGTTTAACACGCTGATTGCATCATAATTATAAATTGTCTGTTGATGCGATTTCAGAAGGTTGTGCAAGAATTGCATGAAATACGTAGCCTCGCGTGACATCATTTCACACTGACATTTATTGTTTAGCCGATAGAGAATAATTTACGTTGACCAGCGATGAGAGGATAACAAGAGCATTAATCTCTTTTCGGCTCAGCATTTAGCGACCGTAAAAAGGCATTGGCTACTGCCACGACAGAAATTGTAAAGTATAATTCTTCCATTTGTCAATTCCGATATTTTTTTATAATTTTATTTAAGCATACAAAGAGGGAATACGTGCTGGTTTGTAAGCGCCGTTAATTTATGTACATAATAATATTTTAATATTTGAAAAGCCCTTTATTATCAAATGTGAAATCATATAATTATTTACGCTAATTTTAATTAATTCATTGCGATAGTAATTATCTATTTCAATGGAACTATATGTATCACGGTAATTATAGAAACTATAGAATTATAGAACTAATGACAACTGTAGATAAAGTGAAATTATTTGTTCGTTTTATATTGCAAACGACATTCTAATATTCCTAGCAAAATTACAGCGCAATAACGATTGTGCATCAAGAATTACCGTTAATTCCGAAATATTATTTCCACATTGTACATCGGTCTCAGGTAAGATTTAAAGCGTGTGCTAATAACCGTAATTAACCCGACTATCCGAACATCGTCGAATCTGTCGAGAGATCGTTTATACATGTTCCATCCGTGCATGAATGGATTTCGCTCAGCGTATGTGATTCCCAATATACTGGAAACTTTAACTTGGCGCAGGATCCATCGGCTATCCAATTACCGACTTCGTGATCAACTTAAGGATTACTGAAAGTTTGCCGGGCAAACGGAGCGAAATTCTGCCGTACCAAATACCCTTACGCTTTTGCGAACCGTTTCGTATGAAGAGCGATCATGTGATCGAACGATGCTCAACTCTCTCTCTCTCGACTTCGTTTATCAATCTTCCTGCCACGGAAAGAAAACGATTTGTTCTCGAATCGCGAAAATTCTCTCACCGTGAATACATCAAATAACTGTCTAATTTACGACTCCATTATAGTTGCTAACTTCTCTCTCGCGCGATTTATAAAAAGATTTCTTCTTAACGAGCTAAAATTTACATTTAACGTCGTTTTTCTTTGATCTCGCATAGATTCTTTCAGTCTTTTCTTCTACAAACGACAACATATTTATAAATAATGTAATCTTTCTCAGATTTTACAAAGTAAATGAGAATAGAAATTTATAAGGAAATTTATATTTAAATTTAAATTTATTAAATTTTTGGGAAATTTTTTATCAGATGTAGAAAAGTAAATATATGCGACCTTAATTGTTTCTTTCTATTGGATTTTTTTTAAATTAAGAAAGATCGATGCAAACGTGAATTAAAGTTCTGCGGTGTTACAATTCATGTCTACTATATCTTTATGATCTTTAATAGCTGCAGGAAGCTCACATTTTGACAGCATATACAGGCCTTGCCTTTCGACAAAGTTTGACAAGGCGGGACTTGGACAGCACGTCGTGCGAACAATGGCGTCATCTTAGACTCCCGTCTATCTTGCCATGCCTTAAGACACGGCTCGCCTTGGCGATTTATTGGCGAACACACGCTAAATTGACAGTGGAATTCGAACAGCTTGCAAACGCAAGGTAGTTGTTGAGGAAGTTCTACGTCAATCGAAGTTTCCCGAAAAATTTCAGGACCATCAAATCGAAAGTGGAGAAAGAAGAAAATACACAAAAACAATAAGAATTCGAATTAAAAATAGAATTATTTAATCTTTGCAATAACAGTTTTTAAAAGCAAGAATAAAATAATAATTATTAATTAACTGTACTAAAAAATGCATATCTTATTTTATTGTAAATTATCACAGATTAATCTCTTTATGTTCTTATTAATATTCTGATAATTATTGAAATCAATTTTTTAATCTATAGATTTAATAATCTATAAAAACTTAATTGCCTTTATTGATAAAACATTTCATTCTCCATTTATACAATTTGTTTAGAGACGTTAAATGATCCACAAAAGTTCTCAAATTACTCTTTCCATTATGCAATTAATGTAATACCATTATCGCTAATATAATGGCTATCGAATGAGAATGTCCTTTCATCCTGTCTAGAACAAAGGAGGCTCTCGCGCACCAAGAGCCACTCAGGTACTGCTATCCGTCTAGCTCTGTGACAATATCTATATTATTCATCAATTGATAAATCTACGAAGAGGCTAATTTAGAATAAAGGTCATAAATACACTGAATAAATTATACGCTTATAATTTATCAAAAATATATTCTTTTTTTTAAACATGTGTACATATATTTCTTATATTCTGTTCACGTTGTAGAATTTGATAAAAGCGATAAAGTAAAAAGCCAATAAACCTTAAATTAATAATTACAAAAAGGAACTTAACCGGCTCAACAATTTAAAATCATAAATAATAAGATTACTTCTATAATAAAGCCACTGCTGTCGTACACACTCAATTTTCGATTACCGTCCTCTGCCATATCAGCTCTATAATATATTTGTATCCTGGGAATTCAACCACTCATACCTGTTAAAAAATGAAAAGATATATGGACTACCGAATGCTCCATGTAATCTGTGCGGATAGTTACTCATCGTTTTAATTTAACCGACTATACCTAAGTATTATATTATGTTGCAAAAAAATCTCATTTTTGTTTTATCACGTTTCCATCATACATTCTTTTAACAATCGACAAAATCTTGACATTATGTACGAGGAAATATTTGTTGAATTTGTTTTTAATTTATAACTAATATTTGTGTCATCCACTGAAGAGGACTACATTAATGGTCAAAACGTTTGGTTTGTTTTATATTTATATTTTTATGTATTATTAGAAAGCCTATTAAAGTTACTTAAATTGTAATTATTGACAAGAACACTAGTCAGGCTTGTTAGCCCTCTTCCTTATTATTTATAATTTTAAACCATAAATTGTTTTCCATTATACAGAATTTTCTTCTGTTTAATTAAATGTTCAATAATTAATCTTAAAAAAAATTACAACTTTGGATATTCAAAGAGCCTTTTTGGAACTCGAAGTACGGCAAAAGGAGTAGAAGACGGCATATATCTCGGCGTCGGCGTTGGAGTCGTTCAGAATCGTCCATTTCGGCTACATGTCTAGTGTTACTGGTACGAGCGCGATTTTTTTGTAGCACTAAAAGGCTGCTTTAAAACTCGGCAACTAAAGAACATCGTTGGAAAACATTATCTTACACGTGGCGCGGAAAATTATTCGTTGCTACATGCGCTTGAGTTTAAAAGCATGCAGTGTTATATGTAGAAATGCCAGCGAATAAAAAAATAATCTGGTGTTATAATCGCTGCGCAGCCGATGGGACGCAATAAGAGTCAACTCTATTGCATCTTCCATGTGTGTGTCAGTGTAGATCGATAAATAATGCATCATATAAAAAAAAGTTTATTTAAACGTTTTGCAAACATGCAAGAATATTTCGTAAAAATATTTTATACGCACATTTAAAACATCAGCGATAAAGCTTTGCGCCTGTTTTTGCAAGTGTTACATGGGATCTTATGCATCTAATCGATATCTATCTCAAAGTTTCAGATCACACGTTAGAGCATGTGCCAAAACTTCGGCCTCGTTGCGGATACCAAAGTTCGTCAAGTTAACTGGCGACGTTTCCAGCCGACGACGTGTTGTATTGTTATCGAAAAGTCGTTTGGCCACTGAAACCCATGAAACTGATCTGTTATAGTTGCCGAAGTGGTTGAAACTTAACGCTCAAGAAACCTCAAGTAATTGTGAATTTAATAATACTGTGATTCAAAGTGTTTAAATGCACCTTTATTGCAAACATAATATTCTTTAATTATTTCTTAATTATCTTATTTGTTACAACGATAAAAACATTTTTAATCTAAATTTATTTTGAAAAACAAAACAAAAAATAATAAAAAATTATATTTTGGAAAAATAATATTTATCTCAGGTGTCGATGCGTTATATAAATATGTATATTAAATTCAAACATGGAATTTATGCGTAAATTGTAAATAAAATTAAATAAATTGTGCACATGATATAAATATAGTAATGGAGAATAACTACAAAATATTATTAAAAAGCCAAAAAATTATTTAACGATTTATATAACAGTTGATAATGACGTGCATCGACTGTTTGCAGGATATACAATTTTTAATTTATAATTTCATAAGTCCAATACTCGGATAAATCACTCACCGTAATGACTTATTAGACGTAACAATTTTGGTGATTTAATCTACAAAGCAGCGCAAACATAAACGAACAAATTCATTCGGCATAAACGCGCCGTTCGTACAATTCGACCGAAATGCGCATTTCATTTCCGCATTGATGAGAAATGAAAGCGAGCGATTGCTGTGGGTAATTGTTGCGGTGTCAAACGACAACGACATTGCTTTGTAATATTTACGCCACCGGCCTATATGTATGTTAATAGCCAAAAGCTAGATTCCATATTATCGCGGACAGTCATAACCGCGCGGGGTGATAGTGATATTTTTTTTCTCGCTCGCAATTCAAACGGCAATTTTGCGAAGATGACAAGTCCCCCTGCGAAATTCAGCCAGTTTATTTGCTCATTTTTACATTTGCCGTCTCGCACCGTCTGCGAGCTCTTTTTAGTCCTCTTAGTCCTATTTATTCAAATTAAATGCTCCGCTGTCTGCGAAACTTTATCGTCACGAACGCCAACAGGAGCATCGAGAAAGCATGTATTTTATCATGTGGATACTGAAAGTAATTCGAGCTCCGGCTCTCCTCTCTGAGCGAGTTGGTTCCGGGACCGCAGCTTGGGATGCGCTTTGCAATAAAATGGCTGTCGCATATTCTCACGGAGCGCGCTATTCATCTCTGTCGACATAGACTCATGAAGTCGCCAGACGCGAGAGAGTAATTAGAATATGAAAAAAGTGTGACTATCAGAGAAAGCAATTGTGATGTATACATAATTATGGAATACATGTGAAAAAGGTTTATAAAGTTTTATATAAAAAAAATTTTGATACGTAATTATTCATATTCAGCTCAGGCTAACAGCTATACGTATTACAAAATAACATTTTCAGACTTAATTTTGTTCAAAAATATACACTGAGAAAAAAAATTTGTTGAAAAACGCAAAATTTGTTTCATTTTACCAAAATATTTAG
>NW_012026847.1:353111-365736 GCF_000956235.1 Wasmannia auropunctata | reverse complement strand
ACGTGTGCTCTTCCGATCTCGATACGTTCGACTAAACGTTACTACGATGACACAAAATAATTTGTTACTATTATAAACAAAATACTATTTTTTAACTAAACTATTTTGTTTCAACAAAAATTTAACTCAACCGTTCTATTAAAAATACACACTATTTATTATTCCCATTAGCATTTAGTCAGTTCGATACTTGGAATTTAAACAAATACATATATTACTTGGATAACTAAATAGCATGCAAACAGAAATAAATACTACTAGTACTTCGAACAAAATAATTTAATTGAGTTGGTTTAGTTGACTCTTAATTTAAAAATTTTAATAGTTGACATAAATGAACAATACCTTTCTTTGTGCAACTAAAGAATTGTTGAATTAACTATTGGATCGAACAATTATACAAATTTAGTTCGTACAATCAATTTTTTTTCTCAGTGTAGAGAAAGTGTTACACTTCTCTGATTTTTTTTTATGTAACAATATATTTTTGTAAACTAACAGAGTAGTTAAAAATTTGAGACTTACATTTCGTTATTTTGTTAAGTTGCAATAGCTATCATTTATTATTAGTCGATCTTATTTTGTAGATTGATTTTAGAATTAGAATTTTTTTTCTTCTGTATATATATAATTCTTTTGCCCGCACAGTTTTATGAATTAATAAAATAGGTATCTCGGATTATAATCCGCTCTTTGCGTTATGTTTCCAGTGGGATTTAACAAGAGTGATATAAAACAATTCGAAATAAATAAGCGAGGCTTATTTACTTAGAAGAACGCGACTGGATAATGTACAGATCCCTTCTCTTCAACGTGGATAAAATTAAAATGCTCCCCCAGTCGCGCAATTCCCTAAGCAGTCATCTCCGTTGGTGGAAAAAAAGAAATAGATACAGTATTTCTTCGCACACGTCAGATGATGGAAACTCTAATCAGATGTTTCATAATTCCAACCCGCATAAAATGTACTTCGTCTGAAGAATTTTATAAAATACGCATCGCCTCATACAAATGTAAAACATTCTCCGGGGAGGTTGATCTTCAATTGCATAAAAGTAATAAAAAGCTGACAGAAGCTTTTTATATTTTTACTTCACCATTTTGCCAAATTGTTATACTACAATCGTGTTTGTAAAAGCCGAAGGACCAAAGAATAATCTGTATAAAACGTGTGCATAAAAGTATTTGTAAAAACTTGGTAACCAGAGAATAATCCGTATAAAACGTGAAATGTAATGATAGATGTTATTTATTTTAGAATATTTCGCACGCATTACGCTTTGTCGTATAATCACTGTGTGATTCGCTAATACCTCTATACTATTCTATATCTCTCGCAATGTCCAGAGGGACAGTTTCTTAGCGAAAGTTTGGATGACAAGTTCGGACGAGGACGATGAGGTCCGAACTTCACGAACAAGCTTAAAATGGCCGACTATTATCTTATGCTATAACAAAGCCGAAGTTTCTGCGTAATGGCAGGAACTCGATAATGTTACTCGACCACAGACAAGATGAAAAATTTATTATATATCGAGTATCTCATTTCTCGTATGTCGTAAGTTCTTAATTTTCAGCATAACATGTCTTTGCTGGTAATGAATTTTACCAGAATTCTATCGTAAAATAAATGTTACCAAAAATATTAAAATAATATACCTTAAAAAATATCATTTTACTGCAAAATTACTAAAATTTACTAAAATTTAATTTAATATAATTTAGTTCTAATTTATTATAAATTACTGAATTTTTTTCAGTTTGACATTTCTTAATTGAAAACAAAAAAAGACTTCAAATTGTCTAACTATATCAATCATATTTTTATTATAAATTTTTTTAATATTTTTTCATTATTTCCTTGATAAATATATTCTATTATATCTATTCCATTATGTATTTAATGTTGTTTCGGAATTGGAAATACAAATAGAAAAAGGATGATTTTATATGAAAAAATAAATAAAAAATGTAGAATAAAAATTTTTTTATACGAGATCTCGTTTTTTCAGAAAACAAAACTTTGTATTAAAAAAATATTATTCTATATTTTTAATTTATTTTTTCATGGATTCATTTCCTTTTCCCGTTTGTACCAATTCTTGACGCCCTGTTATTAATATTTTTCCCCTCTCTTAATTTAACAACTATTACTTTTCTTATAAGAAGATAAACAACTGTTACAATCTTACAATGGTCTTCAAGCGTCCACTAAATCCTTTATCTTTCTCCTTTTGATCTTCCTAATCTCTACGTCCAAGAAACGTAAAGTTACTTAGCCGAAATATTTGAGAGAATCGATAACCGCCTTAATTTGACACGCCTTGCGCTTAACGCGAGCCGGACAAAGAGGCGAATCAAATGAAGCGGACGCAATTGAAGCGAACGTTGTCAGTGCGATTATCCGAAGCGTCGTCGTTAGAGCTATCGAGTTATCGAATGAGCGCCGCGCGCGCTCTCACAAGAGAGACGCCTTAGTGAAGTTCCGGTCGTTGAAAGCGTGGCGCGTGTTAAGTGTCCAAGGGACCAGAGAATTAACATCGTTCCGCGTTGTTTCTGGCTGAATAAGCGAATTCTCTCTCTCTCTCTCTCTATCTCTATCTCTCTCTCTCTCTCGATACTCCAGACAATTACTACTCATATTCGCATAATCTTGCGTAGGGAAAGAGAAAAAGAAGAGGATAAAATAGAGAGCGCGAACAGAGTGGCACTTTATTTCACGGAATTCTTTCCCTCTGAGAGCGGTAATCTATGGACTAATTTGAAAATTATTACAAAATTCATTTTCAGCTTATTCTGTCCTATCGACGATTTAACCATAACCAAACTGTCCAAACTTGTTATTGTTTACTTACTTCAGTTACTATGCGTTGCTTTAACCGAAGCAAAATTTCTTAGAAAATAATTACAAACGATGGTATAATATATAATAATAATTGTGCTTACGGAAATGCATACGTTAATTTTTAAATAAATTTCGAAATTTAACGAATCACAAATCTCATATACAGGTAAATCGTAAAAAAAATTAGATGACGACGAATTTATTTTTATTCGTTTAATTGCTCGTAATTTCGAAGTGCAAGATAAAAGAATCGTGTGATGGCATAGACACTGGATGCAACTTTTCAATTTATGCAAGGCCATTTGTGAGAAAACGCGCGCCGTGAATACTGTACTTTTCGGCGACAAACGTAAACGCGTTTTCGCGTTCTCATTCGTGAGGCATTTCCGCGCGAGGCTCGCGAAATCATAAAGAATTCAGAACGCGAACTACCAAGTATTGGCTAACTCGGGATAAGAGTGCGGGAACCACGGCGACGAACTTTTTACGACCTCGCTTTAACTCGTAAAGTCGACGCCAGTCGTGCGTTACTACGATTAACTCTTTCCTCACGGGAAACCCTAAACGCCGCCCGCCAGCCAGCGCCGCGACGCTCGCGACCGCCGCGTCGCTGTAGCCAGTAATTCGCCAACACTCGATCGAACGTTAAATGGACTCGGATATCAAGGGTTCGCTTCCGTGGCCCTTGCAAGGAAAAAAAATTATGGAAAATTGCGAAACTTCTGTCAACCAGAAATAAGAAAAGTTTCGCTACGAGAAGATCGACATGCCCCGAGAAGATATTTCCTGTAAAAAAGAGATCGAACAGATAGGGTAGACTTATTTAGATTCTGAGCAAACTCCTCAAGGAATTATTAAGAAAGAAATTATATCAGCAATGTAAATAAGTGAAAATCTACGCAAATTTAAAAGAATATGAATTTTTGATAGTACAGTAAATATCCAGAGTGTTTTTAATTAATTAGAAAAAATTGTTTCTTCCTCTCTCTCTCTCTCTCTCTCTCTCTCTCTCTCTCTCTCTCTCTTTCATCAAAATGGAAAATTCTATATGTAAGAAAAACATGAATAAAATATAATAACAAATTAAAAAGAAATTTGTACTAAAGATAAATGTGCAATGTAAAGAATTAAAAATAACTTTATCAACAATGAGTTTATTATCGAAGTAACATCGTTTACTGCTTCGTGCGAAACAACAAATTTCCCGACTTATAAAATGTCTAAAAGTGCAAAAATCAGTAGCTGCAGCAAGTATACACGACACACGGCGATTTATTATGCCATGCAAAGCAAAGTCAGGTTTTCCTTTTCATTCATCGTAAATTTTGCGTAAACAAATCCGTGGATTATGCGTTTCTCGATATAATATGTGCATCCAGATGGGGGAACAAAATGTGATGCGCTATAAATTTATCGGGCAATAAATTGCATATTGCATTAGATATGTTTTCGACATCGATCAATTCGATCTTTTGATATTATAGCTTTTTTCTTTTAAAAATATATCAATTTCACTTTCACCTATTGTAATAATGGTTCTAATTATAAATGTATAATCATAAAATTGACACCAATTAAAATTAAAATAGTATTTATTTGTTATAACTGAAATAAAATATTTAATATTAGATAAACTTGCATATTGCATAAACATTATTATTATACATTAATTACATTTAAAAAATTAACTAATAAAAAAAATAAAAATTTTAAGTTTATTTAACTTTAAAATAAGAAAAAGGATTTAATAAAAATCCACATATAAATTTATTTTATCTTATTTTTTAAAAATACACAATTACATTACACTATAATAGCTTGTTTTTAGAGTAATAAATTTAGAGATTATATATTATATTCAGATTCTATTATTTCGAAAACCATGATCGAGAAAATATACCACAATGTAAGCAAACTATTACAGAGCAGTTAACTGTTGCGTTCGATGTTTGAAAATCAGTCAACCGGGTGACCTTTCATGTCTGTTTAGTTCATGAATCCCGAAGTTGCACTTCCAACAACTAGCACTACACTTCCAGGTTGGAACAGCAACTTCCAACTCCTAACTACTACCTTTAGACCTGAAGTGATAATTGAGGTGAAATTGGCAAGTAACACAACTAAAACGCTTAAGAAACAGAAAAATGTGTGAATAAATTTTGGCATACCACAACATGAAATACTTTATTTTAAGTTCATCTCTCCAATGTAAATTCATTTGACAAAATATTTTATTTCTAATATTTCGTTCAAAGAACTTCAACACCTGTACATCAATGCATTGTACCATTTAAATAATAGCTTTTTTAACTGCACTTTTATTGTTTAAAATTTTTTAAATAATGTATGGAAAATTACATTTTTTACTTCATTATTAATTAAGTTTCCTTTACAAAAACCACACAAAATTGACATATAACAGCATTTCATGTAAAAATCATTTAATTCAATAATATTTGTACATAGAGAAATAGGATCGCAGAAATTATTTCTTATTTTACTCCACTATAGCCGATCAATCTCTATCTTTAATCATAATCAAATTTGTCTATCTCAGCTTCCTCAGCTTGGATCTCCTCTATATATGGAGTGAGGTATCGATACTCTTTATCCTGCTCGTACGTGACCCATTTCTTCCTCGGTAGATATATTTTCAGGAAACTCAGCTGCGACGCGCGTATGATCCTGCAAAGCATGCAAAACTGTTACGTGCCTTCGTTCGAGAAGTGCCTGAGTGGCATAACAGAAAAATCAACTGTGTCGCAGAATATTCCCGAGGCTTGTAATGCAAAAAAAGAGCACGAGGATCGCCCTCGTTAATTCGCAAACGGTAAAGACCTCCAAGACCGACCGTAGAAAAACGCCAAAAGTAGGACGACCCTATTGCGCGCTATATTGTAAGTTGCTCGTAGAAACGCTATCGCCGTCTAACGGAGTCTCAAATTAAGAGACCTCGTTAAGCGAATTTAGCACTTAATGAAAGAGACGTCTTGGCAATTCTTTGTAGCGCGGCGCGACGCGCTGCGTCCTTCTTGTCCGGCATATAATTACATGTGCGTTATTAATTAAAAAATGATCTACGTGTAACTGCAAAGCACCGTGCTCGGTGAAATTTTATTCAGCAGTCAGTCATTTGAAAACACGAATAATGTAATTAAAAACTGACGAAGTCTACAACTGAATCTTGTCTATTAAAGTGGAGATATTTGGCCGTAGTGTAGTTATTTTTTACAAAGTATTGGAAAAAATTAGAAAATTTTTATTTTTTCATGTATTTATAATATATCATATATAAAAAATATGTTCATGTTTTAAATTTTCTTTTCTTATATGTTTATATTTTTTATAGTGGATATTGATACAATTTTTTTTGCTCTTTTCATTATTGGAAATTCACATTAAATTCACGTTACCTGAAATTCCTGGCATCCAGTACTTCCTCTGGTAGTCGATGCAATGCCTCGACTACAATGGGATCGTCAAAAGGTATTAAAATGTCGTGAGTGTAAAGCCCATATTTGTTGTATCCCGACAAATTGAACGCTAATTCTTTCAAAGTGAATTCCCAGCTCTTTCCGCTGCCGTGCTGATTCTGTGCGAAATTCCGCTTAGATAACTTTAGATTTTTGAATAATGTCGAAGGAAATTTCATGCTGGAAGATATTCTAGAAATCCCGCAAGTTCACTTGTACCTACAACACGTATTAAAACTTTAACCTCTTTAATTGGACATTAATCTTCGATGTATATGAATTAAAATGAAAATCATGCATCTCTCAATTGTTTTAATTTTTCATATATATGGTAATCTTACGTATTTATTGCATTGCTTTCAATTCTTTTCATATATGTATATATGTATGTATATAGACATGTCTCTATTATAATACAGAAATTAATTGAATTGTTTTAATACCTTAATTAATTGAAGAATTATTTAAAAACAGTATACATGCAAATACATATTTAGCAGATTAAATAGATGCAGCCATAGTGAAGGTTTAATTAGAATTATAAACTAAAATATTGCAAATATTAATCTATTATTCAAATATTTTTATACCACTGACCAGTCTGTCGTTATATTTTCCTGCATGCATCTTTTATAACTTTTTTTTTGTAAAAGCGGACTTACGACATGATTAGTTGAAAGTGAAGCGAATCGAAAAACTGCAAAACCTCGCGAAAATAAAGCCATACCGGAGACACTTTGTCGAGTGGCCGGAAAATGAAGGAAAAAGGGGCAGATCGAAGAAAAAAACTGACAACATGGAAATCATCCGTGCAACAATGTTTTTGCGAGCTGTACATTCTTTTTGGTCGATTTTCGTATCGCCGTTACATTTATCCTGACGCATGTTAAAGTAACGTTTACAATACTGCCCATAGTTTCCATTATTCTTGCTACGCAAATTTTTGTGTACACGTCAGCTACATTATTTTCATTAATGCAAGTTAAATAGAGATACAAATAGAAATCAGTGCGCATCATTTCAAACTATATACTTTAAGTAAAATCAAATGTATTCTCTAAAATCGAGTTTTTATTTTATTTAAAGAAAGCTTTAATTATCTTGAAAAATATAAAATTTCTCAAAAAAAAAAACGATTTAATATATAAATATCTATAAATTTAACTGAATAAATTACCGGCTCGTATTGTAAACAATAGTCAGGATAAGAGGCCAAAGACGAGCAAAATATAGGTGTCAGTTAATATTTAAATATAACTATATGATTTTACATACTCTAGCTTCAACGAACTGCAAGCCGTTATTATCGAATTTAACGCAGCATTTGATTGAAACAGAACCGTATCATCACGCTTAAATAATTTAATGAGTACTGATGCTTACTTGTATTTAATAAATCACCCCCCTTCGCCCCTTCCCTCCTTCGTTACAACTCCAAATAATATAAATATGTAGTTAGTTTAATCATAATTCTTGCCTTTCGGCTTTGAATGAAAATATATACATATATAATATATGAAATATATATATGAAATATATATGTATTCCTTTTTTATATTAATTATCTACTCTGTTCGTATATTATATGTATTATACAGGGAAAATAATAAGAATTGAAAAACATCTAAAAAAATGCACTTTGTAATATGCAACTATAATATATATTTATTTTAAAATATAACTATGTAGTTTCTTTAAATCAATTAATTCATCTCATTATTCTGTACATAAAAGTATTAAAGTACAATTCAAGAAATCAATAGTTTACGAGATATTTCATACTTTATGTCGAAATGCTATGACAAAGTATAAAATATCTCGTGAAGTGTTGATTTTTCGATAACTTTACGTTAATACTTTTATATGCAAAATAATTAGAAAATTCATATTTATGTAAAAAAATTATAGAACTCTTTCTATTTTAAAAAAAGCAATGATTTCATATGACTTCAAAAAATTTGTTTTGAAAATTAATCAATATTTGTTTCCCTTTAGACCGTATAATTTTTGTCTAAAACAATTTTCCGTATCTTTTATATTTTTTGAAATATTTATATTTTTATAAATAGACCACCTTGTATAATAACGTATATACAAATCTATATACAAATTAATATATAATTACACTTAAAATATTGTATGTGATCAAATTTTACTCTTTGTAAATAATTTAAAAAATAATATCAAAATTATTTTTTCTATACATATAAACAGAGAAATAAACAGAAATATGAAGAAGAAAAAAACATATATGAGCATATTTTGTATATAATTAATATCTAATATGTGTATATTTATTTTTAATTATATATAAATTTTTTTTACGGGCGATCGGAAGTCGTAATATTATGTGTACCTAGTCTAGCAAAATCAGAAAGACTGAAGACACAAGAATAGTAATATAGATACATACATATTTCAAATATTAATTAGAATAAAATTAATGAACGTGTATGAATGTAATTAATTAGAATAAAAAATATGGATAGTGTACACCTATTTCTACTTCCTAACTGCATGAATCAATCTTCTGTCAGTCAGTCTCTGTTAACAATTTGATGAAAATGATTGGAATTGTAAGGATCGTGGAAGTGTATAATCGTATCACTTCAATGATTGCAGCCTTTCCTTTCCTTTAGTTTAAAGGTAATGCGGCAGAATCATGACGCAACTTCTCGCGCGAATCGACGTACGCATTTGATTATGCCACGCGGCTATTTGCGGTAAATCAGCGGTTTAGAGCAGCATGTAATGACAGAATCGTGATATATTTGCGATTTTCAGCATCCGTCCGACCGCGCGCGCCTAATAGCCGCGTGTTAGAATGTATAGGTGCATGGCCGCGGGATGCACTCGTAAATGCTCGCGTGTGCATAAGCGCGCGCTTCGTAATTCTCGCATACCGCGAATCGTCGCTCTTTTGCAATCCGCTTAACGATCCTGGCACACCTGTTGCAGAAACAGGTAGCAATGATGAGCACCAAGTCAATTCTTTTCTCCACACGAAGGGGATAGTGATATCAGAAAGATTGACGTCCCTTGAGTTGTCGAGAAAATTATTAAATTCCCGCTATATTTGCGGAAGCTCTCGCTTAAACTTTATAAAGTAAAACTGCACAATGATTTATACGCGCATTTATATTCCTAAAGTTAATTGAATTTACCTCTCCCCGGGAAAAAGGGCTGTAGGTATTACCTGTATATATGGTAACGAAGGGGAGAGGAGGGGGGGGGGAGGACAATCTATTTAATCTATTGAAATCTGAAAATAATGCCTAAATCAAGTTTAAATTAATTAATTAAAATATCAAGGACTCGAGATCTCCGCGCGTGTAACGGAATAATTTCGACACCGCCCTTACACGCGTCGATCTTAAGACATGCGGAATGACAAGATCCGAGAGAGACGATAACTGGTTTACGCACGCAAAGGAAGCCCGACGGGCGAGGATGATACCGCGCAAAGACGGCGGCGGCGCAATTGCGATCAGGGCGACGAGGTAAAAAAGGGAAGAGAGCCGCGGAGTCGAGCATCGGAAGCGAACGGCGCCCCGAGGTTATTGCCGGAGCGAGAAGGACGGGCGGAATGAGTTCGAACGAAGTGTACGCCCATTCCCGCTTAGAATCTAGTCTACCGGAAATTTGCAGTTACCTTGCATTCCTCGCAGGGTCGAACGCCCCGGGGGACGCCTTCGATCCGTCGCCGCGCCGGGGGGATCGTTAATTGCTCGCGGCTGAAACGGGATTTCCAATTTCTGCATTCGTCGAGGGGGATGATTTTCATCCGCCGGATGAAAAAGTAGAGTTGACGGCGGAAAGTGTTGCCGGACGGTGCGTAATTATCAATAAAGCCGCACGCGGCTACAAATTCCGCGATATACAAGGATGTAGACAACGCGTCGAGTGTCTTTCTGCTTTCGATTTTTTTATTATATTATATCATTATATAGTCGCGTAAGTCGCCTTATAGTAACACATTAGTGCTGAAGAAATTAAATATTTTATAATTACACGGAGAGAATTTTTTTTTAAATTTACCCTGCAAATCATGTTAATTATGAAACAATATAGTATTTAGGCAAATTTTACTGTGCACTACAATAAGATTTCGCAGTAAAATTTATTGTAGTGCACAGTAAAATTTACCTAAATACTATATTGTCTCACAATTAACATGTTTCAGGGTAAATTTTAAAAGAAAATTCTCTCCGTGTAGTTATACTATCTTTTTGATATAAAGCGTTTTTTATGTGTATATTAAAGATTTTTGACTAATTATGTTATTAATTTGCAAAATAAGTAGCTAAATAAATGTATATACATATATATGTTTGATAATAATTGAACAAAAAACTGTTAACAGTAGCGAAGCATTTTTGTCTTATTGTTAAGTTTAATATGAATGATTTGCGCATGTGTATCATTAGATAAACTTTTTATACTTGCTGTTGTCAAAAAGTTATCTGATTTTTTATTAAAATACTATACTTGATAATAATATTAATAAGTGGGTTTGACGTGAGTGTGATTTAATTCGATTTTTTATTTATGCGCTTAAACACTCCGCAAACGTGAAAAGTCTGAAGTTGTATAATACGCGGGTCACATATATATCCACACGGAGAGAATTTCCTATCCTATCTAAAAAAGTTTGCATGTAAAGTCGCATTTCTTGAAATTATTTGTTGTCGCCTTTCCGCGATGCTGAATTGGTTGTCTCGCTCCGCTTACTTCGTGTAAGCGGCTGTGTCATTTTGACAGTTTTTTTTGCATTTTGAAAATTGTGTGTATTGAGGTTGATTGTAAATTATAATAAGAAGCGTTAAATAGCGCGCGCGAAGCGCGCGTTTGTAGTGCTATATAGTTATTTTAAAATTTACCTTAAAAATCGTGTTAATCGTAGAACAACATAGTACCTATTTCGACGAATTTCATATATGATTTTCACTATTTTTTAAATATATACTACAACAAATTTATTGTAGTGCACAGTAAAAATTTGTCGAAATACTATGTTGTCCCACGATTGGCAAAATTTTCAGGGTAAATTTTAAAAGGAGATTTTCTCCGTGCAGCTGACAGGTCGGCGAGCCGCTCCCCTCGCGACGACAATCGTTCGTATCATTCGACGTCAATTGCATCCTTGTGCCGGAGCACCGAGGAATCGCAGCCGAGCTCCCTTATCGTCGCGATTGTCAGCGATCGCACCGAGCGCGAGCGAGCGATAACGCGCGTCGCGCACCTGACAAGCTGCGGCCGACCAATGCGAGCGCACGCTCGCCGGCGCGGGCGGCCATCTTGCGCGGCCTCGCTTTCGGAGTCGGAGTCGCGTGGCTCGCCGCGCGGCCGTTTCAGTGTACGCCGACTGTCGACCGCGGCTGACTGGGTGTCTGGGGACGGACGATTTTCAGCGCGGTCGAGTCTCCCGTTTGTCAAAATTAAAAGAGAAACGGGAAGAGGACCGAGAGATCCGAGAGCCGATCGCGAACGATCGGCGATCGATCGTCAGCGATCATGACGCTCGATGTGCGATATCGGAATTTTTGAAACGCGCGTTCATTCGCTGTCGGTGTCCGGTGACAGTGTGCGACAGCTAGTCCAGTGACTTATCCTCGTTTATATTTCGCGCGTCGCGAAGATCACGTTGTGCTCGTGAATTGCGGCGTTTTGTTTTGCTTGCGATTGTGCGCGCTAACGCGCGGATATTAATTTCGCGTTAATCGCGATCGGAGGATGAGTTAAGTCCTGGATTACATCGGCGAAACGGTACCGCGATTGTGGTCCGACCAGTTTGGTCCAGCGCGACAATCAACCGCTCTCTCTCTCTCTCTCTCTCTGTCGTCGGCGATTGTCGACGTGAACTCGAGTGACGAAAGCTGCCTCTTATCGAACTCGCGAGAGGAACATCGTCGTGGATGGCAGAGGTAAGCACGATATTCTCTCATCTCGTTTTAACACGAATATAAAATGTATGCAATGGATGTTGATGCTTGGAGAATTTCGCACACACAGGAACGATTTGAGAACCCGCGTGAAACCCCCCATTGTATCGATTGTATTCCCGTTTGAATCTCGGAAGTAAATTCGCAGGGAAATTTCGCACGCGAGGAAAATGTTGATTTACGTTCTTCGAAGATGCGTTAGCTAAAAGTAGTTCTATATCCTTTTACTTTTTCTATCTTTCTACTTTTTAGCTAATTATATATTTTTAGAAGTTATATATATATATATATATCTGTATAATTTATATATATATATATATATATTATATATATAAATAATATATTTTATATATATATACATATAT
>NW_012026847.1:337060-353091 GCF_000956235.1 Wasmannia auropunctata | reverse complement strand
TGTATATAAGAGACAGATATATATATATATAAAATTTATGTTAGATAGGCGGAAAGAGGCGAAAGTTTTGATAATATAAATGCGATAGCTGCAACACGGGATGGATATGTCATTGCGCTTGCATAACAAGACGCGTTAATAAGGACATGACCGCGTAAACATCGGGGACCACCTGCGCGCGCGTAAATGATAGGAATTTAAATCGTGCAATCTTATCGCGATAGGCGACCTTGATTACATAGTGCAGCAATAGCATCCTTGCTGGGGCAGAAAGCGTATCGCGTAAACGGTGTAAGCGCGTCGCGCGCAAGAGATTCGAACCTTAGCCTTGCACTTTCGCCAGGATTAGCGTTCATTTGTGGCGTTTAATAAACGTCGCGATTTGATTTGTGAGAATGCTGAATGAAAGGGTACAGCTAATCTGAATCTAAGATTCAAGTTTTGAATGTGAAGTTGAAAAACTACGCCTAAGGTGTCTAATAAGAGAGGGCTGATAATTTATTCATTTATTCATTTATGTTTGGAAATAATATCTATGTAAAATTTCGACATTTTAATTGCACAAGTTTAATTTATTTAATAATTAATTGTAAATAATATTTTGAATATTTTACTTATCTTTAACGTTAATTTTTTTTATATAATCTAGAATGTTATATTTTGAAAAAGATAATGTTTAAGCTTCAAACTTCAATCTTTCAGCTTTAAGATTATCAGATAGTAACGCGATCGTAACCGGTTTAGTATGCGGAAGTTCATTAATCCACGCAATTAATGCCATAATTGTTTTATTCGATTGCAAAGATGTAATTGTAATTTAAAAAGTAGATGTTATCTGCTTGATTGTGTTAACTGCAAATGATAAATAAATAGCAGGAAGTCAAGACTTTTGATATCATTTGACATTAGCGTCTAAAAATATGCGATAATACAGATATAAAATGCAGTCTTATCCTATCTAAAGATACTCCCATTATACAGGTGCGCAATTTGATGTATCACTGGTAAGATAAATGAACTTGGAAACGTGCAATTAAAAACTCATTCTCTAAAGGCTAACGAGAAGGTAGATATGATATTGCGAATATTTTATTTACGGTTACGAGATGGATTCGATCTTTTTTTTTGAGGTACAAGCCTCTCTTTAATTTGTCGATCTATTGTCATTTGGAAAATTTTGCCCGTAATTTGCCCACACATCATTGTTCCTTCTCAGAACAATAAGCCGTTTAGCTTGTTCTGACTATGTACTTTTGTTCGCCGTTCGCATTCTAAATGCGAACGAAAGCAAACCGGAGTTTACTTTGCATATAGACACAATGACAGTTTCAGGCAAGTTAGGTACCTGTTCAGTTATGTGGTTTTGTTCAATTATTTTATTTTAATGCCAAATATTCCACGTAAGTCAATACACGTAATACGTCTTGTCTTAATTTTCTATTGCAATCATTGCGAAAGTATAATATTGAATTTTACTTTTTTCACTCTTTTTTACATCTCTTTTATTTGCGATAAGTTTAGATTGACGGGATCACTTTGCTGTTCACATAAGTATACAATATTTCTAACTGTAATCTCTCGTGTGCTTCTTATTTTTTGCGGTAGATGTACCGCAAAGAGATTTCAAACGATATGCCGGAAGTCCGATAAATGACTACAAAACTCTATTATTTTATTGAAAGTTTGTGAGAAATACCGATTTACGTTTTATATACATTCTTTCGTGAAATAGAAATGTTAATACATTGAGTTGTATTAAATCAGTTTAATACAAAATTAATAAATTTTGAGCGACATATTGTCATTTCTTAATTCTATTTATTATTAAAATGTTGCTTGTTTATACGTAGCCTTTTAATTATTTTTACGCATATTTTTTTGTTTTTTTTGAAATAACATCTTGGAGGAAAGTTTGATTATTAATTAATTGCATTAATAAAAATGCACTTTTTAAAATGATAGAATTTAATAGGGATTAAGTTAGTTTTTGTAATTTATTATTTATGATATTACATTTTATGTAACATTGCAATATTTCATTGAATTGTAATAAATTGACAAGAGAAAACTGTTATTCTATTTCTCTCGCTATTGTAGTATAAAAAATGATCTTTCTGTTTGCTGGGGATGAAGTTTTTATAGTTAGTATGGGCAGTTATTCAGTCTTAATGCGATCGCTAGCACCTATGCCATTCTTCGTCTTTCACTCGTTTTCTTCTTCGTTCTCAAATGCAGGATTGTATTGAGCAGAAATTTTACGAGGACGTCATAACACAGAAGCGTTTCAGAAGAGAGAATAAACGGAGTTGTTCCACTGTGCATCGGCGGAGCCAGATATCTCCTTCATTAAAATCTAATTAAATCAAGCGAGCGTGTGTGGTGCGTCTTTGTCGCTCTTATCGTAGTTTAATGTTTACCGTTAGACGCCGATAAACTCGGCGATGCCTGCAATTATTTTACGCGGGACAAATAATTATGTTCGATTATTGATAATTATGAAGGAGTCATAAGCAAGATTAGATAGCCGGAAGTGATAAGTTAAATTTCTTACTTAAGCCTTTTTTTTAGCACTTTAGATAAAGAATTATTTATGATTTGACTTAACTTTCGATTTAAGCATTTCCACGCTACTAAGTGCGTTGCATAAGTTTTTAAGAATGCGTTAACTACATCCTGCGGATAAAAAATTATCCTGTTTTAATCAAGTATCTCTCTCAAGATTAAATTTAATTTATCCGACAAGGACAATAAGTGAAATTTGGAGTCAGCTGTACATGGCTATAGCGTGGGGCATGTATAAATAGATGTGTGTCGAAATATATATATATATATATTCGCGCAGCATCCTTTCCGTTCGCCACAGTGGAGACTGACTCATGATGGACATTTTTTTAAAACAAAGAATTTGTACAGGGCGCTCCGTTCTATGCCCATTCTACATTTTGCACGTTCCTCGGTCCTGTTGCTTCAGCGCAAAACGCCCACCCACGCATTGCCTTAGGCAATGTAGGTATGTATAGGGTGTCACATGACAGTGCATTGATCGTCGAGCCTGGCTCTTTAGATGAAAGTGATGCCTTGCTGGCTTATACGAGATGCGATGTTAAAGATTCAGCTACTCGTTAACGCGTCGATTTTCTCCAACGTAAACTCGCAATTACGTAGGCAGCACTTAAATAGAATGAAGCGAAATTACTTAAAATTGAGAGAAACACACGCGACCTGTCCTTTCTTCTTTTGTCATTTTTATTATCCAGTTTTTCGTTTCTTGCAGTCGTCTCTTGCGAAGTTCTTTTGTTACACATTTACTTTATTTCACGTTTGCACAGTGGTATAACCAGAATCTTCAAAAGATTCTCCGTTAACAAAGCCCCTGTCTTATTTATCTTATTATAGAGAAAGATTCCTTTTGCGTCTCAACATACGGCGAAGACATATATCAACTTCTCGTTACAGCGACGAAAGATCCATTCATTTCTTCATACAAGTTCCCACTGAATGCACATTGAATTGCTTCTTGACTCTGTTGTTTCGTCGGGAGGCACCCATGTACTCTCTACGCAGTGCATTTAATATAATGTGAGTATATTCTGCGATTTAATTCGATGATGCGTTATGCAGAGATTTATAATTTAGCGAGAATGAAACAAATAGCAAGAAATAAGTAAAAAATTAATAATAATAATAAATTAAAAACAAAATACAAACTAAAATAATACATTTACATATATAAAATAATTTTAATTAACCAAAATAACAATAATTCGTGTAGCGAATACAAATTTTTTCTAATTCGATAGGTCATATCATTTCTCAAATAATGTGAATATCGACGAATAAATATTAACATAGTGCAAAGCTATTTTATATGACATTCAATCACGCTTTAACCTTTATTGCTGTACCGCGAAATCGTACGAGGGAATGAAAAAAAAAAAAAATCGTGCCCGGAGGCACCGACTTTTAATCATCTTCGCTACGTGATGGGCATGCGAAATGTCAACGATGAAAATCGATGATGTATTCGTTCGTACGGGAATTCATAAATAATTTATATTCGCGACTGCTCGATCGATATGAATGACAGAAAATCGAGTAAGCATACACAGTACGACGGGAATATAATTACGAAAATGGATGACGAAATTAACAGCGTTATAAAACAGAGTCAGCCAGTTTTATCTGTTGGTATATTTGAAGCCATATTTCAACGATTACAATATTTAATCGCAATAATAATTTTTAATGCACGCGTTATTTTTAATAATTTCTTGCCAACTAATCTTAGGAATTAGAAAAATTTCCGTACTCTTTAATTTCTTTAATTTATTGATGCATCTTATTATTTATTAAAAATTATATCTCTATTATAATAAAATTATTTTAATTAATATTGCTTGCCATAATTGCTTTTTCATGAAAGCTTTAATCTAATTATTTTCATGAAAAACATTGACGGACTTTGTATAAAGTTCTGATTTTATCTGCGACTGCACGTAAGCAAAAGGAGCAATATGTCGAAGATAGCATAACTTTGCGCGGAATCTCTCGGTTATGATTTCATTAAAACTTTGCGAGACTTTACTCAACAGAAACGATTCTGAAACCTGTAACGATTACTAAACTTAGCTTGGACGTAGGCATTAAGCTCGAATATGATGATATCTACACAATTCTTTATCTCTTTTTTTTTAAATATTTGTACTTGAATATTGCTTTAAAATTTTTTTAACACTGAAAATTTATGTTTATTAGTTTTTCCGAATACATTTTTGCTTTATTTCACTTCTTGATCACATTAAATAATTGTTTTATTTCACTAAATAGTTGAATAAGTTTGTTTATTTTTAGTGTTTGTAGTTTATTGTTATAGTTTTGTTTATTAAGTACACATAAGTTTTTACTACAATCAGCTTTTATAATATAAAGTTCCTGCAGGTTAATTATTTTTAGTGACAGCTATTTGACTTTCTTAAGCTAAAATATACAACGTAATTTGTTAACATGCGCAGGCCAAGACTAGAGTTTTGTGCAAGGCTTGCACCGTATTCCCAAACTCATTATTCGGGGCAGCTGCACCCGTTAGAAATTTCTCGAGGCTTTTCAGGCACTCGCACTTGATAAAACACTTCCCCCACGATGCATCAGCGCACCAGGGCCTATCGGTGTTTGGATAAGCTAGCGTGAAAATAAAGGTCACGTTAATTTATGTCGAGGGAGGATGTTTCATAAATTGCGCACGATATGTTTGGTAAAGCATATCCGATACTGCCTCATGGATTCTTTTTAGTTCACAGTGATAGTGCAAGACGCAGACAATCGTTCCCGTTTTCTCCGAAGAGAAAAGACCGTTTGAAGCAGATTTATACCTATACTGCTAAAATTCTCTTCGACTTTTTCATTGCGTTATTATTATCGTCGCGTCTCCAGCCGCTTCTCGAGCTGTTTCGAAAGCGATATAGAGAAACGCACGTTCGTCTTACGTCGGAAGGTTAATAATTAAGACCGCGTATATTTCGAGAGTATCACGAGGGTCACAAGCGAACGGTTGAACAAAGCTCCGGGTGTTTCGTCGGCCCCCACGTCAAACTCGATGTTGATCGCAATCGATACAGTCGCGCTGCATTTTTCCAAGCGGCGAGCCTGAATGGAGTTTCTATCCGCGTTACGCGGTCGCTTCATTCACACGTCGCGTCGGGTGAATGTTACGTTCGATTCGCATTCATCCGTTCCGCTGGCTACCGCAAACAGCGTGGCGTCTATCGCCTTTCCCATGTCCCCCACGGTGCAGCGATGCGTTTATACATATGCATACACCTGTAACACCGGTCTCGGTAATCCTATGTTCGATTTTCGCTGCGCGCTGAAACCCGCTTCGCCGTCCGTTGCACTTTACAATTCTCACATCTCTCTCTCTCTCTCTCTCTCTCCGAGAGCTTTTAAGATAACAACAAGAAAGAATATGGTGCTAAAAATATTTTAACGCGGTTATACAAGACAGCGCTCGCTATTACTGTCACTGCATTTTTAAAAATCGCCCGTGGTATTTATAGAACGCCAACTGCACAGAGTCATACAGGCTGATGCATCGTCGCGCGATCAGCGCTCGTAACAGTGTTGCGAAATTTGGACTGCAAGGACGAGTATGTGCTCATAATTTAAACTACCGAGACTAATATTTTTATTGCGTAAAATGATGTTTTCGATTCTTGTATGTTCTTAGAAGTAAATTGGAATACGAGGTCAAGAAAAGATTAATATAAATGAAATTTTAGCGTGATGCAAATCAGTGGAGAAAGTTAAAGACTGGAAGTTACAGATTTATTTTGTCTCGCATTAACAAGAGGGCACTATACATACTATATCTATAATATTATTTAACTAAATTACAAAAATAACAGTGTCAATGATAAAATTTTTATAATTACACATAATGAAAGATGAACAAAAAAAATACAATATTTTCTTTACATATTGAAATACATATATTGATGTTAAATACATTTATCTTTTAATTAATTGTAAGCGGTATTTGCTCCGAAATTTCCTTAACTGATATTCCAATGTACCCGACAAAACTTTAAATTAATGATAATATATCTTTGTTTACAGTTAACGTAATTGCACAATTTTGTTTATATTTTGAGTTCAAAATCCGAAAACTAAAATTATGTAACATAAAATTATGAAGTTGTGAAAAACATTTGTTATATAAACAAATTTTCATAATGCTATCTGGAGATTTGGTGCTAATTGAAAAAATGTCCATCAAACCCGCGATTAGGGTTAATATTAATTTTTAAAATTGGAAAAAAATAAAAAAAATTAATATTAATCTCTATAATAGGCAGTGTTTAGTTTAAAATTCACATACAGAAATAAGAATCTGTTATAACTTCTGTTAGAAGTTGTGTTGTTTAGTATAATAATTTATCGCGGTATGTACTTTTGTAAAATGTACTTTGTTTATTTTCATTCAAGTAGTTTTAAATGCTTGACTTAATATTAATTATATTTTTTATAACTTGTTGTACAATAGTATATATCATATTTATAGTATAAATAGTATATCAAATTTATTTATTAGTAAAAATAGTATAATTTTATTTATAGTATAAATAGTATATCAAATTTATTTATTTTTAATAGTAATCTAAAATTGGAATTTTATAAAGATCAATTATTTAAGACTAGTACGTGTTTAAAAAGGCAAACATAGTTCGTTCCTTGAACCGGAAGTATGTGTCTGAGCGTTCTGCTTCATCGATTTCTTGGTTCTTCGTGATCTTCTTTTTCTCCACAATGACGACACATAGGATATATCGCACGTTTTAGCAATGCATTTTACAGAGATTATTTATTGAGGCGTGAAAAGACATTGTTTTCAAATATCTTCTTTGCATTTTTTTGTAAAAAATCAAGGATTATAAGAAATTATTCTATTTTTTAATTTAGCATTTTTAAAAAGTAGACTAAAAAGTTTTATATATTACTTTGCAAGTTTCTCAGGATAATACCGTGAGATTATATAATATATCTAAACGCTTTCTTTAAGACATTAAAAAATTATAAAAGATAATTAACACTCAAAATACTATAAATGTTTATATAAGTGTTAACGGATCTTTATCACTTTACATTATCTTTTTAAATACATATATATACATGCTCGATCTTTACGAGCTCCATTGGCATACCTTCTTGTTTGGATCTTGTCATGAAATCGCGAGGGAAGGAAAACGAAACGAGCCGCGAGAGGAATTCCTAATCACGAAGGGACAGGCAAGCTGCTTGGTAGTTGTAAACTCGGTTTTATCCTCGATTTGATAAACGCCGACTTCTCGTTAGAAAGGAAGTACCGCGTTACAGGTGAATAGATTGGAGGAAATACCTGCCTTTTACCCGACGTATAATCTTAATTCAACGAGGTGTTCGTTGAATACACGATATAAGCCGTTTAAATTATATATTTTAACAGAATTTTCTTAAAAATTGTTTAGTGCGATAACTTATTATTATTGTTTCAAATGCAATACATATTTTTCATAATTACACATAGTACTTTAAAATTAAAGTGTTACGTGATGGTACTACATGCATAATTAGATGGCGATAACTTATAATTTAAATAATATCTGTTATAGTTTGTATAAAATAAGATAATATATTTCCTTATTTTATAAGTACACAGTCTCTAAGTACAATGCTGATCTGACTTTTGAAGGAGAGGGTTAAATGAAAACTAATTTGCATACTGAAAACTCAGTGAATTCGAAAATTTGTGTGCAGACACATCGTTTTTTTTCTCTCGTGAGAGCGGATGTACTTGGTTATCGCACGCGCGAGTTTTAAGGTCTTCTCAGGAATAATAAATTATCCAAAAGATGCACACAATGGATAAACCTTTACGAGAAAATATAATAAGATAGATTACATAGATTATAAAAAAATTGGATAGACTTACCTAATGGAATTTAATGGAATTGTGCATAAATATACTTTGATATCTCGTTATATATCCGCATATCTTTTACGTTATGACGTAGGTTCCATTGACACTGCAGTCTTGTCTGAAACATAAATATTATTAATTTTTATATTAATTACCTTTTTTATGAATTAGTGTATTTGTATTACGAACCTCGAGAGAGTTGACGGAACTCCTTCGATATTATGAAATATATTATTGGTAGAATTATCGGATACATTTTAACCATGGTATACGTTATCTCTATCGCCATGTTGTTATAATAAGTTTGCGTTATGAGAGCGATAGCTCTCACAATTCGATATGGTGCCACAGTTAGAAAAAATCCAATATTAACACCAACTATACACATTATAGAAGGCGGATTGTTTCAATAAAAAGAAAGAAGCGTAAGAAATCTATAGATACTTAAACAATCACCATATTTGCATTAAAGTGAAAATTTTACTTACCCAGAAAAATAAAACGCTTGACATCTTTGCTCGGCCATGTTCCAGTTATTGATTTCGATCTTTTCAGGTCGTATATGATGAAGTAATCGAGCAAAACAAAAATGAGACACGGGAATAATAGAAACATAACAGTGGATGAAACGTAGATGTCGTACATGATTTCTTTCACAAAATGATCATACAAGTTTAATTCTATGGCTGACGCCATAATACACATTGTCCATATGAATAAGATCCCTTTTATAGCTGTCGAATTCTTTAAGAGTAACTTACGAAGAGGCGAATTTTTTTGACAGATGACAACGTACGCCTCGATATTTAGCAAAATTATCGTCAGTATAGACGTGGCAAAGCTTACCAAAAATATATAGTCGAGATTCATCTCTAGGTGTATATCGAAAATCCAATGAAATACTCGCTCAAGTGGTTCGAGCAGGATTACGAAGTTCGACAATACCAGGCTCACTATGTAACAGTTGGTGGAGGTGTGCATGGTAGAATTTAATACGATAAAGAGACCGAGAAAGGCATTTAGGCTAATGCCTGCCACCACCAGCGTGAAATCCATGATATTACGCACGGACGCGGGGATAATTGGTATAATGATGTTCATTTTCGTAGGACTCGTCGATGTAATGAGATCCGTTTTAAGCGAAAATATATTGCATGGGTTCTGCGTGTGTACTGCACTCATATCGTATATTTTGGACATTGTGCGTTGTTCACGTAGACGATTTATCGGTTATGCCGTTTGCTACAACTTGCGCGCGAATCCACACTCAGGGAAATGTTTCGTTGGGAAATGTGCCGTTCCAGCTAGAATTATAAATATTACACTTAAATTACATCGCTGTTTTTTGTATCTGCTGAAAAATTGTCTGTAATACGTAGAATTTATAGCACTTATCCGTTTTAGCTAATTTTTCGTACCTAAATAACTCTCGCTATAATTGCAAGATTACTTTTTTCAGTGCAGGTATCTCATTAACAGTTTGAAAAATTTTATGTACACACCATCCCCTTGCTCTTAAAGACTTCTACACTTTCCTTGAACAATTCGGTGTGATAACAAGCTTTCCTCGTTTACGAGATTGAATTGTGATTGACTGCAGGAAGAAATATGGAAGAAGTTAACGACAAATTATGGTGCGGCACATGTTGCTTCGACGATCTACACGTATATTACTGACCGCGACTGGACGATAGTTTGCAGGATCACCGTCTATTTACCTTCCCCTGTGGGAGTGTGACGCCCTGCAATATCATAGATGGACATCGCCGAGTAACTAACAATGTTATATAATTTACTGACACGCAAACGTTCCATTTAGCAGAGTGGATCCTTAACGAAGTACCCTGCGAGTCGAGTATTGGAACTTTAACACGGCTTATACAATTGTTTGATTCTGGGATAAATTTAATATTTTGAAAAAAAAAAATTTACAAGAGCCCTTACGCATTAAGGCAAGGATCGTTGATTATACAAATAAACTTTATTGATATTTACTCAATGAATGCAATTTATTCTATGCATACAATTTTTTAATTTCTTCGTGTTAACAATAGACTGCTGCGGAATTCTATCATTTGCATAATAAGATATGAGTGTAAATATGAAAGCGCGTCGAATATCTTGCGGTCAATTTATGGACTTTCTTATTTACGAGTAGGAAGCGCCCGTCCTTGAGGATTCGCTCGAAGGGCTTCGCTTTCTGGCTGCAAATAACGACCAAGTAGCAAACAGAAAAAATAATGTTGCTGGAATAAATCGTGCTTTTTACGGCTCGCTCATTCGGGAAAGAAGAAGAAATGATTGGAGCTGGACCATTGGCGATTGGCAGGATACATAGCTATGCGAAATAGGAGGAAAGGGATTGTCCGGCATGCGACTGTATAATACAAGACTTGCGGGATGGCTCTGGCAAGCGGCCACAGGCGCGATATCGGTCAGCTTTTGCCGGTGATAGATTTATCGTTGGATTTATAAGTCCAACCCCCTTTGGCGCAGCGAGGTGTTGTATCTTCCTAAAAATGGAGCGCGACTATCCAGCGTATTGTGCGCTCCAGAGATGCTCACGTGGCGCTTGGCGGCGCGTTATCGGGAGGAAGAGAAGTTGGGAACGCTGTGCCATCGTTCCATTGTCGTCGGAGTAATGGAACGAATTAAAAATTGCGGGGGCGGATCGACACGAATATTTATTGCATTGTATTCGTGATGTTAACATCAATTTAAATTCCGATTGCTATTATGCGAATTGTATCGAGCAGTGATTGATGTTAAGTAGTACTTTAAGCAAAATTTACATGCAATACGCTGCGTTATTTATAGCGCCGTGTGCAAGATTCGCTCGTATGTACATATTTGTGCAATGACGTTTGTTTCATTTACAGACCTTTCCTTTGTGTAGATAGATTATTTTGTGAGAAGTAGCATCTATAAGAGTTATTGGAGTCTCTCCTTGTGGTGAAGGGTTTTTGAGCCAGTTTGACTACGTGTTTTCATCGTCGGACCAGGTGCGAGCGAGCGCGTGGTTAATTTTTGTGGGTTCCTTCGCGCCCTTTTATTCTTATTTTCGTCTGCCTCGGGATCGGTTTAGTGATGGAGGGCGGTCTCGGGGCCAAATAAGTGCAGTGGCAGGGCCCTAGGGTCCGGGACCGTAACCGGTTCGCCGCCTGGGCATCATTACGACGTAACTTGAGCGACCCTGAGGAGGCTTCGAGCTCCACGGTAATCAGCGAGCTGTATTATCATCGCTGAGTAACAACATTCCATTGGTGGCCTCGAAGGTGTAAAGTAGTCATCGTATAGTCGAGTGGACGAGTAGTCTAATAAAAAGTATTATTTTATGACATTCTACTATACTGCTATCTAAAACTCAAATTACACAAATCAAACATTAAAATCAAATTATTTTTATATGATGTTGTTTTTATTGTAATTTTATTTATCTTATTATGTTAAAATTTTGATTGTTTTAAAAAATATATTGTATTGTTTTATATATATATATATATATATATATATATATATTTAACACATATATATGTAATGTATGTATAAATTTTCTTATATAAACTATATTAAAATACATGTCTCATTGTTTATAATAGTTTGTTTAAAATTACTTTCTTGATAATTATTTTTAATTTTTAAGTGTTAACAAGTTATAAGAAATATTATGTCAAATTTAAAATAATATTTTTAATTATCTTTATTTTATTTAAATTTACCAAAATATTTTGTAATTATGTATATATAATAAAATTATATATACATAATAAAATTATACTGCAAAACGAATATTAATAAAAGAAATAAAATAATTTATATATATATATATATATATATATATATATATATAATCACTTGATCATGAGTGCGAACGAAAAAAATACGTGTCAGGTTAGTCTGTCAACTCGCATGAAAGTTTATCTTGGGACTGGATAGATATTTATTTAAATGTGGCACACACACCTACCAGGCCTTCTGTCACACCTGTTTGACCTGTTTCGCACGAAGTTGAGCGGCCGATCAGTTGAAGCCAACTATGCCGTGACAGTGTTCCCTTTCCGTGTTTATCATATAATTAGTCACAATTAGTTTGCCATAGCGTACTATTATGCATTCCTTCTACATCTATATTATCTGCGGTATAATATAACATGCGAATTAAATCATCGCGTTGCGTTATGATCTTATGAATGAATATTAGCTTGGAAGCTAATACATATAATCCTTATTTAGCGTATATTTCATGCATTACTTATAAATATACAAAACCTGAATTGTTTTTTATTTGAACAGGAAGCGTAATAGAAGACGCGTAGTTCGCGTTATGTAAATTCCGCGCTGCGGTGATATCAGAAAAAAGAACAATTTATTAAGGGTTTGTACGTTTCACCGCAGTCTCGTGCTCTTCCAAGTGCTTTGCTCTTGTTGGTCTTCGTGTCAATAGACTCGATGTATTTTATGCATGACCAGTCGGACAAGTTTTTCCTGACAACCGCAAGCGCAATGCCTGAAGCTCGGTAACATTCGATACTTTATATATGCAGGTGTATCTCTGAAAAAATGTGCGGGTTGATGCCTGAGGCTGGTGTTTTAATAGCACAATATAAAATGGTAAAATTAATCTTTTAAATTTTTCGAATTTATGTATATATTTCAACAATTTACTACTTATAAAACGAATAGAAAAAAAGCACGCTTCTTCAAATGCACATATGACATAATAGTTTTTTATCTTAAGCATTGAATTTTTTTTTTTAGTGAATTCTCTTACTAATTAATAAAGATTTTTATTGTAAGCATAGTATTTTAACACTTTAAATGGCAATTTTAATTCTATATTTCTAAAAAATCTTTAAAAATATAATTTAGCATATATAACTATCCTTTTAATAAAAAAATATACATAATATATTTTGTTCGCTCTGTTTTCTTGAATCAGAACAATAAGCAATAAAGAAAAGAATAATCTGATAAGAATATAGAATTTATGACAATTTTCAACCGTATTTGTGTCATGCGACGATTGTGGGATTTAATGTGTTAACGATGATCGCATGTTACAATCAGCAATCGCTCGTCGAGTACAAAAGTAGCCTTCCAAGAAATTCGGCAGTAGATTACACCAGTAACGGGCCTTTTCTAAAAAAGGAAAAGCATTGACAAAAGCGCACCTGTGGATTGCCAAGTAAATTACAGTAATCGGCGCTTTTGAACTTGAGGTCTTTCGGAATAAGAAGGAGAAAGAGAGACGAACGATCCAAGTTTTTTGTTTCTAAGGGACTAATTTGAGCTATGACTAAACCGGCTTCAAAGGTTATCTTATAAGGCAAAAAATCAGTCAAAAATGTATAACATAAAAATTTTGACAATATATCTATAAATTTTGATATAAATCCCCATATAAATTAATTTTTATAGCAAATAAATGATTAAATAAATTTATGTAAACTGATTTAAAATTCTTTTCGATTTAAGACTTCTGTTCGTTCACCTCTACTATCTCAGATTGTAATATCAGAAGCGATTAACAACAAATAAAAATTCTTACAAAAATTATTTACATAAAAATATTTTTTAATAAAACAGTTACAATAGAATAGACTTATAAAATCAAAAGTTATCTTATTATTTTGGGAATTGCTCCTTAAATCATATTTATTTTTATATATCATTAATTTGACAGTTGTCAACATATAGCTGTAAACATAGTTCAGTTCGCTTTTGTTTATGCATAATTAATTTTGAAATATATTATACAATTATTTATTATTTAACGAAATAAAAGGCTAGTTTTTGGTATATTTGAAGTCGCTTCTATCAATTGTAAGTTCTATCGATTATTGTTGTATTGATACATATTTTCATTTTAGTATATTTTACAAAAATTTTTATTGTGCATTTTTTTATTTCAATCTGAGATAGGAGTAAACAAGAACTTTCTAAATTCTAAGTTTTGATGGACGTATTATAGTTTGCAGCTTACTGATCACTTTGTTGGCATAGAAAATTTCGACGTTATGGTCATTGAACCTGAAAATCCATTTTTGCGATGGGAAATGATTAGTGAAATCCAAGATTACTGTGTCAATCACAAATAATAAAAGAACATTTTCTTCTATTGTCTATACTTCAAATAACTTTTCTGGTTTACACAATACTTCTGTGTTTTGTAAGAATTTTTTTATTGCAGTTTTTACGGAGGAAGGATCTTTGAAACGATTCTTTGTTCATTTACGTTCATTTCTCTTGTCCTACATTCCATATGAAACTTTATACCCGTTTCAGGATACCGTGCGTTTTTCTGTTTGATCATAAGAATCATTCCGCTGTCTTTCGATTAGCGCACCAGTAATTTTTCCTACCGTACGCCTCTATCTCTAACTTGCTGTTTCCACATCCCGCATGCCGCGTTACAAAGTCATGAAATTGTCTTGCGGTAATTTACATTTTTTTTTCAAAATTATTCACTTACGTCATTATCATTTCATCGTTTCAGTCATAAGTATTCTCCACTGTAAGGAATATCTTCTCGTGCTACTTCATCATGTTCGCACATACGTAAATATAGAGCCATAATAATCGCCGCTTTACAGGAAAGCCGTGCAGCGATAAACCTGGAACTAACTCAAGTTAATTCGTTTCGCACGGTCGCGAAGTACAATGCGATTCATAATTAATTCGTAGGCGTTTACCAACGAAAATATACACACGCGGGATTCGTTCGCGGTGCAAACGTGACTGGAAAAGCTCCGTCGAAAAGAAAAGTAGCGGTGGTTATATACGTGGATATTTCCGTGCATGACGTCTTCAGTAAATAAACCGACATTTATGTTGCGTACGCTATGGATTTGAAATCTTACTAGGCAAACCTATCTTTCCGTGTATATAATTATATCTTACACAATACTCTTTAATTATTTAAAAACAGTTATCGAGAGAGAAGTATAGATTCTATAATCCTTCAAAATGAGTGATAGTAATCCAATGAATTTTCCATTCAATATGGCCTTTAGATTAATGTCCAGTTTCTGCAAAAGCCATTTTCTCTCTCTCATTATTCCGCATCTGCATCTGCCGCATAAACCGCGAACCGCACAATCGAAAAGCGAATTACTTCTACGAGAATGAAGAACGTCCGGGTTTTTTTCCCCTCCCCCCCTCTCCCTCGCTATGACCAACATCGCCAAGGCTTTCTTTCGCGTCGCGGCGGATTCTGCCAACTTTCTTCTTCCGCAGTATTCATGTATTGTTATTTGCGCCGACTGCGGTTGTTACAGTGGAGACAAGTTTCATTGCACTACGTTCATTGCGAACGCGTTGCAACGCAATGTGCCGTGATATTACGCTCCGAGGGATCTATCTCTCCGGCGAAATTAAACAGACGTGTACACGTAGTTCTATATATATATAAATGTTCTTGCGTAACGCGATGAGAGAGTCATTTGCAAGGGCGTCCGCAGGATTTTTTCTAGAGGGGGCCATGATCCAAATTTTTTATACAAACTACCACGATCAGGAGCAAATGTCCAAACGTGTACCTGTGTTGTATTTTAGCTCTCTCACATAGATCGGAAGAGCA
>NW_012026847.1:300828-336795 GCF_000956235.1 Wasmannia auropunctata | reverse complement strand
CAATGCGACTTAAGATTTAAGAAAATTGATTACAATCGATTATTTTTCTCACGTATGATGAATAATGGACTATGATTGATCAATTTTCTTAAATCTTAAGTCTCATTGTAGACGCCGCTTTGCACGTGCATGCTGGGCTTTTACAACCGCTAGACATCCGCCAAACGGTCCTGCGCGTAAAAGTCTTCGGACTTGGATTGGCAGCGCCGTTTAATTTGCATGTTTTTCTTACGAGGGGATCAGCATCACGGCGGCAGCAGCGGCGGTGCCTCCGACAATTTCTTCTCCTCAACATCTCGTCGACGGTGTCGCGAAAATAACCGCGCGATAGCACGGCGTCTAAACTTTATGCCATAATTCACGACGTACTCTTTCTTCGTTTTCCATCCTCCTCGCGTCATTGTGCGATCTTGTGTATGCGTTCCTTCTTCTATCTCGTGGTTTATTCGTTATATATAGACACGAGTTATTCTCTTCCTTTAAGGAAATTACGTTACCGTTATCATCGTCGCTGAATGTTTGTGAAAAAATTAAAAAGTTGTGTGTCTTGGACGTAAAAAAAGAAGAAATCATTGCAGTGTCGTTGTGCTTCTATAAATATACACTTTCGTGCATTTATTATACGAGAGAGGTGCGGTTTCATTAGCATTCACAACACGTACGCGAGGGAGACGACTGTCGTCGTTCAGGAAATTTCTCCGTATTTCGGAACCTGCGAAGCATCGAACAACACTCATTATAGAGAGGAATTGTAACTTATGCAATATTAATATAAAACTTGTACAAAAAAAGTACAAAATATTCAGAAAAAGCGATCTTTATTTTCACAATTATTAGATTATTATTATAAAAGTTTCTAATTATTTGGCAGCAAATATTTTATTATAAATTTATGATTTTCCTTTTTGTAATGTATTAAATATTTATATTATTTAGTGATTGCGCAAGAATAATATCCTAATGTGTATATTTAAAATACTTAGAATTTGTCTACAACATTAAAAAAGCAAATTAATATATTTTTTAAATAAATTTAGGAAAGAGATAGCATAATATTTTTGATCTAAAATATCTAAATATTATAACTTTGGGCAAAAAATGTAACATTCGGTACCGGGAATGACAAAGTTGTATAAATTAATTCGTAACATTTTTGTTATATTATATTAATAACAAATAATATATTTTTATTAAACTTTTAAAATTTAAAATTTATAAAAAAAGACTTTAATTTTAGGATAAATAAGAGCAAAAGATATTCCGGTACCGGGAATCGAACCCGAGCCTCCTGGGTGAGAGCCAGGTATCCTAGCCACTAGACCATACCGGATTACAAATGAAGTGCAACCTCACGAGTGTAACATTGTCCGAGAGGGATGTTGCTTCTGGATCATTGTGAAACTGTGAGAGAAGAGATGTCATCGTGATCCGGTATGGTCTAGTGGCTAGGATACCTGGCTCTCACCCAGGAGGCTCGGGTTCGATTCCCGGTACCGGAATATTATCTTTTGCTCTTATTCACCCTAAAATTGAAGTTTTTTTTAAAGAATTTTATATTTTAAAATTATTAAAAATATATTATTTGTTATTACTATAATATAACAAAGATGTTAGGAATTAATTTATACAACTGTCAATTATTATTGTATTTTACTTTTGAGTTACATTATTAGCTTTTTAATAGAACAGTGAAGTAATAATGTTTGCGTAAATAGCGAGAAATTATAATTTTAAAATCACATTTTAATATAAGACATGGCCGAAGAGTATAAGTTATAATAAAATTAATGAATGCTTTTAGAGAATGATATAGGCAGTTTATATTGTCCTAAACAATTGACATGTAAAATAAAAAAACGAAAGGATAATTAATGTTAAATTATTAATAGCGCATGTATATTTTTTATATCCACCGCTTTCATTGAGTGTGAAAAATTAGCGTTCGACGTCATTGTTGATATCTCCCGTTCGGGTAGCGTTATCTAAAATTAGATCCGCGTGCGTGACAATAGTCCGTTTTGTATCACGGTATCGTGTAGCAACTTCGAAAGAGGCGTGAAATCGGGTATTCTTGGTTACCGCGACTCATGCCGTGTAAATGGAAATTCCTTTTGCGTGCCGTGCCAAGGACAGCAAACGCAGGACGACACGTCGGGAGGCCAACTAGTCCTGCTTTTACTCGCAGTTTGCACATGGTCAACTTGAGATATATGTATAAATGTCATTTGCCGTAAACCCGTAATTTTAAAATGAACATTGGAAAATCGCGGGAGCCATGCGTTTATGTTTTATTTGCGTTTGTCATGCAGTTTGTGAAGAGGGACGGATCAATGCAATTGTCAGTCATCATTGTGTTCTATTTCCCGACTCTTGATGGCTTCTACAATACGACAATCTCGTAATATACTTCCATGTCTCTCGATTTTATGCTGATAGATATTCCGCGATCAGAATTGTTTCGTCTGATTGTGCCTTTGATAAATAATTTAACATTGCATTCTCTAAGATTTTTTTATATATTCGAATGATCTATATATATCTAGAATGAGTTTTAACATGTTTAAATTAATTACGTGTATAAATTTTATATATTACATACATATAAAATCAAATTTTTATTAATAGTGTTAATTAAACAGTTTATTTAGTCATTAAAATTATTTTAATTAGTAATGAAAAAACACAATAAATAATTGCTTTCGAAAAAAATTTCAATTATTAAGTTTAGTTATAAGTTACTGAGAAAGTAACGTACGACTTTGTTTTTGAATTTGAAAACGTAGACGTAGCCAGACACGTCTGGTTTTCTTCGTCGACTTCGTAATAAGTGCAACACCGAGCATGGTGGGAGTATGTCTGTAGAAGAATGTGACCAGAGTATTGTATCCGAAGCCTGAAAGCCAAGACGACAAGACTGGCGCCAGGCCTGCTCTCAAGCACGTATTCGCTCCGACCACTTTTCTCGGCTCTTCGAAATTAACCGTCCACTCGCTGTGGTAGTAGCATTTAACGTGGCTGATGTTCTCGCTCCTTTTGCCGTTTTTTGCTCTTCATATATGACTCTTTATGATGATTTCGCCTTTTTAAAGGAGACACTCGAGGCGATGTTTCCCTCCTCCATCCTGGGGTTTCTTTTTTCCGCAAAAATGCAAGAAAATCATTTAAGTTTTTAATTAGGAGAATTGAAACTGAAACCCAACGAACATGTGTGCGTAATCGGTTTCTTTGGAGGCACGGGCCATAAAATCTTACATTGCATTTCCGTATACGCGTAAACCGATTTTTCCTGATCTTCCCCTATAATTATACTTCGTAGTTTCCTCGTTAACTTGGTTTTACGAGTTCCCGCGAATGGTACGAGTTGGGTTCATTGCCACGTTTTAAGGCATAATAAAGGTTTTCTTTTAAGTTGTGCATACCACAACTGGATAAAATTTTGTTCAACATTGATAATATTTTTTAATAGATGCAAAACAATTTTATTACAAGAGAAAAATTATTATATGTTTATTTATATTTTATTAAAATAAATATATTTTTTTAAAACGATTGTGCGAATTTTATCTAAAAATTTTACAAGAAATAAGATATTGTTATAAATAAATGCTTATTGCGAATGTTTACAGATGATTCTACTTTGATTTCTCGAGCATGGCGTCTACAATGGGATTGCAGCAGCAGGCTGCATCCCAAGACACAGTGGATTTTGCCGGTTATCTGCAATCTGCACAATGCCATCAGGCGGAAGGACAGGTGCAAGGTTGTCAAAAATCACCGCATCGGGAGCACAACAGCAGCTTTACCAGCACGAAAGGCTTGCTCAATGGACCCGGGCAGAACAATTGTTTCCTCAACAGTGCCGTACAGGTAAGACATATTGCAGTAGCACGAATCTGAATATTGAATATTGCTGAATCTTCTGTCATTAAATATAATTAGTGAATTCCATAAATGTATCTTATTGGATTATGGATAAAAAAGGGTATCTGTGCAGAAAAGTGCACACAAAAAAAACATATATATGCATACGTGCATGTTACATGCATGCATACACACACATGTGATCTTACAGTATAGGTACGCGTTTCGAAGGTATAACAGGCACCTTAAGTATATGCAACCCGCTGAACGATCGTGCTGTTTGACTTTCTCGACGCAAGTAGGCGCAAACAAGCATGTTACACGTGAAGTAATAATGATATCAAATAATTTAATTAATAGAAATTTATATGAAAGTACCAATTAAAACAATAACCGGTAAATAGAAAACTTAAGTTTACAGCAATATTTAATTCTTTTATAAAATTTTTTAAATTTGTGCGTTAAAAAAGCTATCGTAAAAATTATGTCGAGTTTGAGAGCGTGAAAATAATTTGTATCTACAATAAGGCCAACACATATGTATATTTGTGCAAACAGAAATGCAAAAACTTGTGGTCCTTGGTATTCAAAAGATGTCACGCATTGATTCTTGTTTGCTATTTTCTTAAAGACTTTTACGAGTCTTACCGTCCGCGATTTATGAACACAATCCATCGCCAAATCTTTAAGCACGCTGTTCTAAAAGACCGTCGAAACGTGCGTAAATATTCATGACCGGTAAGTGGTGGGACACGTGCAGGGGACTTCTTTCGAACCGGATCGTGAGACTGCTTTTAACTCTCTCGTGAGTATTGGTCTCTCTCGGCCTTACTGTAAACTTCTCGCCTTTTAATGGTAAATTTTACAACATCTGTAGTCACGCTACTTGCTCAGTTAGGGACATCGACCATCCCAGTTCCAAAGTCCAGAGGAAGAGGTCACATTTATTCGTATTACGCATTATAAGAGGCGATCCGAGACTGTCGTATTAAATATGATTTATCGCCTGCACAAATTTGAGGTGATAACTATCTCCGCGAGAATTAACCACTCCCCGTGAAACAAAAAAATCTTCTTCATTTGTGTTAGATTTATCCGAGGCTTTATTTACGTACGATTAAATTTTTTTTTAAGAAATATCAAATAAGTAATTCTTTGACATAGACATATATTTTGTCCGTTTTTTTTTCCTAAAACATATTGATTTTATTTTAAAGAAACACGAATGCTAATCTAAGAGATGTTACATTCTGTAAAAGTTGGCGAGGTCTGGTCGTGAGGCACGCGTACTAATACTGCGCCTTACGTGACATGTAATACAAGTGTTTTAAGCGCAAACCGCGCACGCAGCCAGGGTGTGGTAACTGCTTTGTCTCGCCTGTGTTACGAATAGAAAACAAACGGCGTAACAGCGTCGGTTTTTCCTCCGTGACCGTAGTAATAGTTTCACGACAAACATTTGCGAGCCGGTATATGTGCAGCTATAGAGCTTATATTTATTAATTTCGCGATCGTACGTCATGCATAAAGATGTCGTCGGTATTATTAATAATCACCGATGAACGGATACCGAATACACAACAGGTATAGATGTCGAGCGGAATTGCTTATAAAAGATTAATTGCATTTCCGGGTTGCAATATTCCTCCGCGTAATACTGCTAGACCGTTTAATCGGCTTGTAAAGTTCCGAAACGGATTGGTGGAAGCTGGGATGTGTACTCAGCTTCCATCAATGTGCATACCATCGGTGCAAGCTTACTGACGAAGCGACGATACGAGACTTGTTTTGGCGGGCTATATCGTCGATGCTTACCGCGTAACAGCCTGCCGAGTGTTTTTGACTTCGTTAAAGTGTCGTGGATAATCTTTAGACGCCCGCGTTATCGTTTACAGGCTGCCAGCCGTGGTGAATAACGGTTTTAAACGCTTGCGATAAAAATGCATATGTATCTACGTTCCCATCCCTCAAGTGATAGTCACCAGCGAGAATAGCGACATAACAGCCACGGAGCATCGATAACGTTACCGAGGGGGAACTATATAATACATACATTCCCGACGTGTTTTGTGTCGATCATGTTAAATAAGCAACTTCGAGGGCGCTATTAATCTGTGAGTTCTGCGACGATACTAGCAGAATACAAATAAGACAATCGATGGATAATCAGAGAATCTGGTGGAACTTTCATTATAAATTCGCAATGATTTTAATAATTTTAGCATTTTGGTGAAATTAACATTATTATAATAAAAAGCCTATTTTTTTAAGATTTTTTCGTTTGTTTGTAGCTGTGTACTCGTTTTTACGGTAGATCTTGCGAATTGTTTCCATCGCAATTGCAAGACGCTCAACGGTTTCGCGGTGTACGTTCATAAAAATCTTCGATCTCTCGAAGAAGCGGGGAAGCGTTTCATCGTTGGACGATCACGATTGGTTCGTTCGACAGAACGCGCATAAAGCACCGACGATTACCAGAAGCAAATCGCAGGTTACGCGTACGGTGTGTTCAAGGAGCTTCGGGGAGTAGGTTTAGTTCCTGTGGATTACCAAGTTTCAGATTGCGCGGCACTGATCTATGCTCCCTTGTCGATACTCCATTTTGAGCAACTCGAAATGGCGCTCAACTATATTTTTTTTCTTTTAGCACTATATAAAATTTAAGGATATAATCACTAAAATTTTATTCTTGCACGTAAACAGAATATACAAATAAATAAAATTAATTCTAATTGAAATTTCGATACATTAAAATAATATTTAATTCTATAATATAATATTAAAATTGCAAGTGAATAAAATCGGTAGCTTGCTCATTTGAGAAAATTGCAGAAAATATCTTGTTCTTGCTGTTAATCTGGTGACAAATATTGTCTTGCCGTTACGAATGCGTTACGAAAAGAAGTGGTATGGGAATAGTTCTTTCTAGCTGTTTACCTAGATTACCGTACGTAACGGTGCTGCAATGTCCAAGGTATTTTGTCACACTGGTTTGTGTTCCCATGTACTGATTTACGTTTATTGACACATTTGCCGAAAATATTGAGAGATTATTAAAGACTTAGTAAAAAGCATTTGCTTTATTTATAATAAGGAAATTTTATATCTTTCAAAAATTTGTGAGTGCTCCAAATATGATGCATATATGTATATGCAACATGAATAATTCACTGAGAGTTAATACTTATCGAATACTACATCCGTGTAATAGTAATGGTATACGTAACCCTCTTATTATTTTCGTAACACCTGTCATGGAACAACTCGTCGATCCAAGCGAAACTTCCGGAAGCAATTAGGCTATTCGTGTATTTGAGCCTGTTCATTTGTGCCGATGAATCGATTAATGCCATCTGTCTTGGTATATAAAATATATACACTAAAAAGAAAAAATATATATACATGTACATTATATATGTATATATATATATATGTTGTAAAAAATATATACTATTTCTTATTTCAATTTATCATTACCAATTTTTTGATATTTTATTATTTTGCTGAAAAATATTTCTTTTGTATATCCAACCAAATTTTATTTTTTAATTACTACTAGTTTAAATTCAATAGGCATTATTTCAGCTGATTTTGCGAATGTAATTAGGTATAATGATGGAAATTGTAACGCGTGGTGATTAATAAAAACGTTTTTTATTTTGCTTCTGTTTCCGGACGATCCCATGCCATCGTCCTGGCGCGTTCGTGCGCTTTCTGCACCCACGCCAACCCAGTCGAGGTTCAAGGTTTCTCTCGCGGTCACTCTCATAAAGAGGCGTAGCTTTCATTCTCACCGCCAACAATAATCATAAGAAAGCAACATCTCTTAATACCCCCGCCATTTATCGACACTCCACCCACCTCCTTCCACCGCATTAATACGAAACGAAGGGTTACTCTCGCTCGTATTCGTACGCGCATCATTGCGTTAAATGTCTCTTATCCGGTTAAAGTTTCCCATTCTTCGCGACAGCGTAAAAGGATAGAAAGCAACCCGCTAGGTCTTTCAAACGCACACATTTAATGCATTTTTGCGCTACACGCTACAATTGTTCCCATAGTTGTAACGTACAATACAGCTTTCTCCATTACTATTTGTCACTCTGGTGTCACCGTGCACTGCACAGTGCTTCTGTTTTACGCGATTTCCGTATTCGATGATCTGGTTTCTCCATTATAATCCGTTATAAGGATATAACGTTATTATATGTTACGATCTGAACCCCACACTTGTAGTTGTACATAATTAAAGCTTATGTTGTGCGTGTCTTAGATTCCCATATAAAAAAAACTTATGGATAAAATATTTAGTATTTACTGTACGAGTAATTTGTACCTACTATTTGGAAACTTAAGGATTTTTCTCGGCTGTATGAGTGAGACTTCCTGTCTAATAATAAACCGAAAAAAGTAGCGCCAAAATCTACACGCTAATGTAATTGTTGAGCTCACGTAACGGTGTAGATTATCGTGATATCTTTTTTTAAGGAATTCTTTATTTACTTCACGTATTAGATGACATGCTCGTATTTCATGACATGCTCTAAATAGCGCGATGATTGATCACAAAATACCATTCGAGGCACATCTCTGTGAAGCAAAAACGGCGATGTTACCCAAAATGAAAAAAGCCGTATCTTCCAGCTGCTGGTGATCGGTGTACACCTGACCCGATCTTCCCTTAGGATTTAGTTTTGCGATTGGCAGAGCGAAGGTATATAGGATAGGTACCAACACGTGCCATCCTCGCTGCCGGAATACAGCTGTTTCGCGAGTCACGTGATGCAGATGTATGCTTCGTGATGTCAATTTAGAGAGATTAGCTACTCATTGTCAGAGGGAATCAACACGATCAACAGAGACATTTAGCGACCCTTTCTCGACCACACATTTGCACTAATTATTTTATATTTGACAATTTTATTTTAACTTCGCCATACGACTGTGCCTTTGCGTTTTTCTTATCTTGATCGACGTATAGATTCGAGTGATACGATTTTAGCGAGATTTCGCCTTCGTTTTGCGGTAAAAGGGAACTGAACTTAATTTGCGTCTGCAAAATAAGGCAACGAAGAAACTCGAGAGACAGGAGTGCCCGAAGGTCCCGTGATGTCACAAGCCGCTGGCCCATGAATCCGGGACTCGTTTCGGTGACAATAGAGTAAGACGCAGGCGCATGTTTGTATCGAGGGCGCACACAAGTACTTAGGTAGCGCTGGGTAGCGCTCGACCCTTGAGGGAGAGCACACGCGTGGCTAATGGCGGATGGAACCTGCTACGCGATTCTGACAGCAGGTGTCTGGGAAGCGACTTCTCTGACTCATCGCCAGGTGATATCTGCCCGATGCAGGAAGGAAGGAACCGGAAACTCGCCCGCAGAAGGCACAAAACCGCCTCTTTCGCTTTTCTCCACGAACGAAAGCAAAGTTTCGTTATTGCTCGCCTCCAGCTTTGATTTCGTGATCAAGAGACCGTGTCGTTGCTACGCGCATCCTTCAAACTTCATCCGTTTCGCTACGGCTTATTAACTTTACCTTGCCGTAGCTGATGTCGCTGCAGACGGATCTAATACCTGATTACTCGGTATATTTTATGGTTGTTCAATGTTTACTGTTACACATAGCTTGCTACTGCAGTCATGTGGACAAACGATAGCAAAAGTTAAATCGATACTACTTACTATTTATAGAATAATCGGAATATAGAGTGTATCAAATATTTAAACAATTTAAAAAAATATATTTTTGTACATCCAAGATGAAAAGACCTTCGATCGAAGGGTTCAATTTAGTTGAATGTTTTTCATAATTATATATTTGTATACGGAAAGAACAATTTTGTTGAATCCAGATTTGAAAATAATTTTTGTTCAATAGTCAAAATTATTTTGTGCGAAAGTCAAAATGATTGCTAGAATATCAAAACATTTTATAGCAACACTTATCAGTTTTAACATTCCAACAAATTATTTTGATGATTCAATAAAAAATTTTCAGATCTGCTTTTACCAAAATTTTTAGGTCTTTCAACAAAATTGTTCTTTCCGTGTGTGCAAAATTTGAAATGCATAAAACTGGTTTGAAAAATCGGTTAATAATATCCGTTTCATTAACTTAAAACATTAGCTTGGTATAAATTTTCTTTTTACCGTTATTAACCTTATTTTTCGAAATTATGTTATCGATATGGATCTCATAATCTCTCCAGAGATAACTTCCAATCGCGAGTGAGAGCCTACGCGAAATCATAATGTCGTATATGGCAAACCACGATTATACAACGGTTGTTCGTTCGACGACGACGAGAAGGAATAACGAGAGGAAGAAATGGAGGAGCGAGAAGAGTATGGAAACGGGCGATGGTAGGGATTGTAGGACGAGGCAAAGTCGGCCTAGAAGGAGAACAGAAAAGGGAGCCGTGTCTAAGAACCATGTGTGGGAAAAGTCTGCGATGCGAGACTGAGAAACGCGTGCGTTCGATCGTAAGTTCGCACGTGCATGCGTGTGTAGTCGTACTCCCACACGCATGCACGCACGTGTAAAAGTACGCGCGAATGTGTCCCGACCACCTACGCGCGTTAGCGTACGCATGACTTTTCTTTTCGCTCATGAAACCCGCACTCCGTGACACATCGTCGTGTTCGTCAGATAGCATATGGAAATTGGCACTTAGTTGCAGGAAGCAGGAATAAATTAGCTGTTGATTTTTTTTCTAATTTCCACGAAACGAATTACGCTTTCAATGAACTGACACTTGCAGGAGAAAAATATTTGAAAGTAAAATCTAAACAGTTCATAAGGAAAAGAGCATGCAATTATTTTAATACGAAATTTATTATTTTAACATGAAATTATTAATTTATTGTTCAGCTTTAATTGCCTTTATTATTATTAATTTTCAAAATCAAATTGCCAGATAATATACTGAAAGTATTTTGTAAATCTTTTTTGTAGGATTACAATGATTTTTAAGGATCTTTTTAAGTCGTAACTTACGCTTGGTCTACTTTGTTAATTTGGGCCATCTTATGGCAGGACTTATCCAAGTTCCTATCTTTATACTCGAGTGACTTCCTTAATGTGGATCAGCCTGTGAAATCTAACGCTTTCGATGCTTCGAAACGCTCACCCGTTAGTGCGTCTACAATACGGTCTAGGTTTTAGTGGACCAGAACCGTCTCGCTCATCTCAAGTTCTGGGAACTGAATCTCGTCCGGATAAAAATCGCAGCGCTCGCGCACGTTTATCACTAACGTCACCTAACACTAGTGATAAATTTTATCGTGATAAACTTGATGCTTGCATTGCAGTTAATAACCGGAAAAAATTATCTCGTTAATTAAAAACATATTAACAGCGTATGCTATATTTTTTTGATATTTTTTTACTGGAGATAATTAAAAATTTTACATAAATGCAGACAGCTGTTTTCTTCTCACCAAAAAATTGCACGAATACTCGTTTCGAGATGAAGACCGGTTTCGTTTACATCTTTTAACACGGATTTAATTAATGATTTGCACGACACAAGAGAGTAGTATAAGTTTCATTTTTTAGTGTCCCGTTAGCAATGACGAAAGGCGCAAGCGTTTGCATCATGTTCATTTCATTTCACGCGACCCAGTTCCGTTGTTGAACGCTATTGGGATCATAATCGGATTACTCGGACAACAAATGACGTGACGGAATACGCTGAGAGATCATGACACATCGTCGTACATAACAGGCACTCGAAAGATTATTGTTCAATGTACTCGCGATTTATGTAATCTCGGGAAATTCGCTCTAGCGTAACACATTGCTTTTTACCTCTGGCGCTATCAATGACATCACCACACACTCCCACATCGTCCCGATTTCGATCGCCGCGATTCCATGAGTGGTCGTCCAGAAGAAACTGCGATAATACGCGCGTGACGTGACTCACACGAGTCGATATCCTTAAACGGTACGTCGCATCGCCTTTTGGTATCGTCGATAGATCGGAAGTCCGCTTCAAGCGGAAGTATCGGAAACAAGCAAGTAATTTTTTACGGTGGAGAAAAAACTTTGCCCCCTACAAAGAACTGTTATCGTTTCTTTAACAGTAAAACCAACCGACGTCCATGCGGCGATAGCGCGCGTTTACGCGGAATTTTAACACTTCAAACGGGAGCATTGTAGGCGCGGTCGCGTATTAGAGTGCGGTAGCGTTGCAGAAGCGAGGTGAAAAAAGAAGAGTGAAAGAAAAGAGCAGGAGTGCAACCGGCGCGGCGGTTTAACTACCGCTGATAGGCGCCCGGTTATCCGTTCTTGCGGTTCTTCTAGTTGCACGGCCATTCGACGCATTCCTGCATTCTATGGCATCGATGGCGAGAGGCACGCAAATGGAAGACATTTCCTTCTATTTTCCATTGATCATCATTTTTTCCCTCGCGCTTCTTTTCGCCGACAGGACGATTAAGCAATTTTCTCCTCTGACTGGAATTTCCTTACGTTAGACGCATCCTGTGTACGATCATTTCCCGAATCTTATTCGTAATAGATTATCGTGATGAAATCGCTACCTGCAATTATCGTGCCGTCGAAATTGTTCCGTGTTGTTAGTTTTGTCAATCAGACTATTATTTTGATGCTACATAGCGTGAATATTTATGATATTTACGATGATATATAATAATTGTATCATTGCTATATTTAATATTTATATGTATTATTAAATTACAATGAGAAAGAATATAATATTTATAACTAATATCAATTTTTATGATTTTAAGCTTCTTTTAAAACAGAAATTTATATTTGCCTCATAATTTTGACGCACGCCAAATAATAAATGTTTTTTACGCGTTAATAAGAGAAAAGTGTAAAAAGTGATATAGAAATGATTCAGAAATGATCGAAGGTTATGATATTTATTTTACGAATAATAACAATTCCTTGACGCTATACGCAACAAGTATAAATAAACATACATTGGAAAAAAGATAACGTATCCGGAGAATGCTAAGAATGTTGCAGAAAATTACGAATGTCTCTCCGATGTTTTCCTACTGTGGAACGTAACGTACTAATGATAATGATTCGGAAAGCTCTTCTTATCCCGAGCTCGTGCCGGTCATTTCGCACGAGTAATTCGCTGCGACGGGTTACGAAGAGGAGGGCCCGTTTTCGAAGAAGCCCCGCGGAAGACGGTTGCTCGTAACGTCGTAAAATATGCAGTTAATGTGCGCAAAGTGCCTCCCAACTTCTTTGTGACTAAACTGAATGTCCAGGCTTCCTCCAGGTTTTTTTTCCTGCGGAGTGTTATCTTCGTCTTTCTATAAAACGCGCAGGCAACTTAAATCTGGACGATCTCTAAAAACAGTGACGACTTAAAGAGATTTAGAATATGATCAAAATGTAATCTGCATTTAAGTCGTTATTTAATCTTTTATACGTTAAAAAAGAGTTTTCTTTTATATTTTCCAAATTTAAATTTTATATATAATATTATCAATTACTCTAGTAACTTGCGACTCCGATAAAAAGTTTCTTCGTAGCAGCTTTTAAGTGGCAGGGAGTCATTTATTTTAAATTTCTTTTGCGTATCTTTGTTCCAAATCTCGTTAAACTGTTATCCATCAGTATCGTACCGATCGTTTAATAATAAAAATACGGATTTCCTCCTAGAAACAAATTATCTATTTAAACCATCTTAATTTTCCTTAACAGAAGTTTCAATTATATATTTTTTTCAATATACAATATCTATATAAATTGCTGCAACAGCTAAAAAATTGTTACAAACTATTGAATTGCTTAACACTGAAAAATAGTCTGGTAATAGCCATCAAATATGTTTTGTTTAGCAATATTGATGCAATATTTAAAAAATATTGCATAATATATTATCAAACACAATAATAGTAACCGACCGTGTTTGATAATAATTATTAAATTAATATTTATAAAATTTTAATTATTAAATTAATATTTATAAAAATAAAATTAACGCTTTGTTGGTTTTGATCATATTAATCAAATATTTTATTGAAATTGTTTTACTAAAGTTTTAGTAATTATTTATTTAGCAATAATTTATTTTACTAAAACTTAATTTAGTATCATCGCTTGGCTTAATTATTATAGATCAATCATCAAACTTCTTTTTTTTTTCAGTGAAATCGTTTGATTGTTTTCATTGTGAATTTGGATTGTTTGGTTAGAATCGAGATTACCTAAGATTCATTACACTGATACTTAATTAGAAATAAAAATGCTATACCACATCAAAGCGTTAACTCCTCCTCACGAAGGAGATACGCATTAAAGGGAAGAAAAGGAAGTAGCAAACGGCAGCAAATACAGGAGCATGTTTCGTTCTTAGTCTACTCGGAGAGGCTCGTGGGCAGGTAAACACGCGTTCGTACGAGACATTCTCGTGGGAATCCTCATGCTGAGAATCGTTAGTGCTTGAATTAACGGCAGACAGGTAATCATCATCGTTGTAATTTTGTTGCTCTCACGACTCGACGCAACTCGCCGTCGCTTCGCTGTTACTGACGATTTGGTAAGGTAATGTAACGCGATAATGCACCATGATAATATCGTCGCTAACAAGGTTTGCGCTGGATCATCATCATTTTACATTCTAACATTAAGGCCCTATCGACGACAGAAATCAAGACGCCTACAGCTCTAATTGTCGTACAAAAAGCAGTATCATAATGTACAATAGTCAGTAATCGAGTTATAATCGCACAATGTTTTAATTTAAATTTTATTGTTTGATTTCATAACAATGGGGGGACCATAATTGAAAATTTTATTAAAAGAGCGCGCACTTTATTTATGAAGATACATTTTGCTGCTATCCACAGGAGATACATTGTTATCAATTAATCAACTTCAGGAATAAAGCTAGTATTGTGGACACGGTAGTTGCCTCACGTGGGAGTAATCGTCTCGAAGAAGTCTGGAGTCTTTAACCCGATCCCTGAGAATTGCTTCCTTCGATTCAGCAATGACTCATTGCAGTAACACAATGATTCCTGATTTTCCGCCTACTTTGTACATCTATCCCCGATTATAATGCAATTTAATTTAATGAGAAATTAAAAGAGATTAATACAAGAACGAATTTTGTTCATATATTTGTTATTAATATAATCGATAGAAATGGGATACGTTACATAATTCGTTAAATATCACAAAAATTAAAAATTTATTATTATTATTATTGTTATTATAAAATAATAAAGAAGATTAGAAAGTTTTCGTAACCTCTCAGATGATGTTTATCTACTTATGAAAAATTTACACTTTTTGATAAAAGAAAAAATGGATAATAGCTTGTAAACGAGATAACCTCGCTCTTAATTGAGACCAGAAGAGAGATTTCCTTGCGCGACGAGATAACTGAGGGGAATGCAAAAGTGAGAATGTAAACATATACGAAGGGGAAGATGCAGTAAAATAAAAAACAAAAGTGGCGCCGCGTACTTTTTATGATAAATAATTCAATTAAAATGCAAAATAAACATCTATTAATACTTCATAAGCACAGAAAGTCTCACGTTCTGCACAATAATTATTTTTCAAATTTTGATAAGTTTTTAGTAGGGTAAAGTAGCGTAATTTGGTCAATATTTTTTTAGCGCTGCAGTCGCACTAGACAGTTGTCGTTTATGTCATTAAATTGTCATTGTATTATCTCACTTTTGATGAGACATAAAGCTGAATAGACGTGTTAATTTTTGGTAATTTTCGTTAATTTTTTTGTGTTAAGTTGACCAAATTACGCTATACTCCCTTACATATTACATTTAGTAAATAATGCGTCACTAATTAAAAATATATAAATAATTACTCAAATTTAAAATTGATTAAATTATTGGTATATAATCTTTTCGTAATCGTGCTGTATAATTAAACGATGCGAAGCGGTGTGTGTTGCGCCAAACAAAAGAAAAATCAAAGTATTCAGTAGGGCTGAGTAGGGTATCATGATTCCACGGGGGAACATCACACTTTATACTGTCTAGTATCAGGGCCAATCGGAGCATACGTCGGGGATCCCCGATATTATTAAGGCACACTTGAAACTCCAGGTCCCACGTGGCTCAGCCACCGTGACCACGTGGTAGGCAATGGTATAGTAAAATGCCCACGAGATACGAAAGATGGTGGTTGAATGGGAGACTAAGTCGAAAGGGGCAGGGGAGTGTGGGGGTCAGGTTAAACCGGAAGCCGCCACCGGAACAGCTTCTACTTCGTAGGTTCACATGGTCGACGTTCACCTGCGGAGGTCAAGATAATTTTCTCGTGTCAGTGTAAATGCTCGCATCAGATAAGAAACGGTTTCACGTCAATGTCTGTTACTTCTCTATTTCCAGCGCTAAATTTATTCTCCTTATTTGTAATGTCCGATTCGTCTCAATAGTAAATCTTTTAGTAAATCTTAGTAAATGCAAAGTTTTTAAATATTTTTCATCATTGGGATTATAGCATTTAAATAACTTTTGTTTTATAAAAAGAACTGTATTTATGGTATGGATAATATTACTTTACATCGTTAAACGTGACATTTGTTACGCTCGAAATACATTTACGTAAAAATGAGAAAATGAAATACAGGAGATACAAATCCAAACTTAAGATAGAATCGTGAGTATCTTTCAGCATTTGTGAATAAATCTTTCTCGCGATTTATCGGATGAAGAAACCGTATGTCGTATGAATATGTAAGAGATAGTAGAGTGAATATGCTAATAAGTTACATACTGAAAGCGATGCTTATGCGTACGCATTATGATTCAAGACTTTGATTTAGAATAAAAATTGATTATCAGAGTAAATTAAATGCTATATTGCGATTAAATAAGCTTTTACTGCGAAAGAAAACTGTCCAAATTTGTATGATTGTATGACTATAAATACATTTTTTTTGAAGTTATTTTAGTATGGCCATATAATAAAGTATTATTGCACAGTAAGATTTATGTTATTAATGATTATAAAAACATCAAGGTCGTCAAGTTAATATATCATAAATGACATGGCTGTAATAACTTATAATTTAACAAGTGCGGTAAACGTAATTTACTACAGAATTAGTTTACAATATTTATTCATTTAACTATATTACTTCGCATATTTAAATAATATGTTTATTATATTAATTAGTTGTTTCTTATTCCGGATATCTGATAAAGTCTAGTATAATATCGATTTGTTTGATTCAACATATTTTGACAAGTGCGACATATCGATATATGAGAAATACCTACTTCCCAGATTCATAATTTCTAAGGGTATAATGATCTGTTGTAGAAAATTATAACCGATAAAAATGTATATAAAATACATTTTAAATTAAAAGACACATCTCCGAAAATCTTAAAGATAAAATGGTTTCCGGTCATTTGAGCGGTTACGTGAATTAATTAATTTGATCTGACACAATTGATAAAAAATTACTTTAATATTCCGAAAAAAATTAGCTGAATAAACATTATAAAGATAAATCCATATTTTTAATAAAAACGAAGAAGATAAAAATTTTTGTGATAAAATTAATTATCATCAAAATATTTCTATATTATAATTTTTATCATTTTTATTAAAAATATGGATTCATCTTTACAATGTTTATTCAGCTAATTTTTTTCGGAATATTAAAGTAATTTTTTATCAATTGTGTCAGATCAAATTAATTAATTCACGTAACCGCTTAAATGACCGGAAACCATTTTATCTTTAAGATTTTCGGAGATGTGTCTTTTAATTTAAAATGGCCTGGAGTGGACAAAATGGATTGTCTAGATACTCTAGATGGAGCTATCTAGGATTCCTTGAAGTTGATTTAAATGCCCCGTGGCGTGCCGACAGGTGTACGTATTTGAAGGTTTCATAGCTGATGCCGACAGGTATATTCTGTATTATTAAGTAGTTCGAAGGAAAGAATCTCAATATCGATAAGCGAATGCCAGTGATAGAGCGCACAGGTATGCACAGGTACAGCCACACCTCGTACGTGTAAGCAATGCGTGATAATCGCAAATCGTTGCAATTCAGATAATCGTATATTCTTTCCTCAACGATATAGGAGTTCTTAAAAAAAAATATAATAAATTCCAGCTGTATTAAAGTTATCTGCTCATTCGTCACGCTAAATTAAATAATTCGTCACACTAAATTAAATGAGTATTCTATATTCTCCGTCTCTTTCTGACTAGATTTTCCAGTAACTTCTTTATCTCTCTCGAAGGAGAAATTGAATTGTTCTTATCAAAGAAGAAATAGCGGCAACAATAGTGTTGGTGCTTATCAAAATCTAGCAATGTTACAAGCCTAAATTTAAATACTACATATGTTACAAAATATATACATAGATATAATCTCAATAAAAACAATCTCCTGTGATACGTGACTCGATATCGAGACGCGCACGTGCTTACGCTCGTATACGTCGTGCATGAGTAATATTGAGGTACCAGCTGTGAGTAGTACTACGATCACGTATACCGTGATTCAAAATGGCCACGGCGGGTCAACATCCTCCCGCCCTGGAGAACGCGGTCCCGCGGAAGGCGCGCTTACAGCCATCGTACGGTGGCGCCGCCGAGCAGATCTTTTTAACGAAAACTGGTTTGTGAAGCTGCGACCGTGGAGTGTGGACCACTCTCGCTCACGTTTCGTTTGACCTCGGTCCGCGTCTACGGAGAGGAACAAAGAACCGCTCACTCGTACTGTTCAGGAGAGAGCTCCTTCGAACATATTACGTTGTCCCAAATCTTATGCTAACGACGGAATAACATGATTTTATCTTGAGGCTGCTTTAATAAAATCAAGAATATACTTTTGGATATTGTAGAATAATTATGGTCGTGCACAGAAAACGAATCAGTTAAGATTTGCTGTAAAGTAGCAATGTTTGTAATAATTGTAATATGGAAATGTTAAAATTTGATCCACGGCATAATATATTTGGAGAGGAACATTCAAGACATTTCTTAGCGAGACGTGGCAGATTTTAATTTTTAAGAGTACATGGACTTCTGATGGTAATAACATCTTGCGCAGCATGGCGGGGTCCATCAGGCTATCTTCCCGCCACGATGGCCGACGTTGAAATCACCCTTGGTATAAATTCGCGGGAACTGCGCACCAATAGGAACCCTTCCCGCGCTGCCTTTGTCCTTGGATGTTTTTTTATGAAAAGCAGAAGCGGTGGTAAAGGTCATCCCACGTGGATGTTCGTTATTTTCGCAATTCATGCTTACGATACTGAGTATGTACAATATTTTACAATATAGGTGTAAGAATATTATTGCTATTTAGTAAAAAAATTATTGAATATTATTTATTTTTTGTCGCAAATTAGTTTGTCCCTTTATTTAATTTAACCTGTAATGCACTATTTAGCAAAATAAAACATAATTATAATTAATTAGAAACTTTCTCTCTCTCTTGAGCGAGTATTAAATTCTAATTCCGTGCTATCTGTATTCGTAAATGTCATTGTAATGTTACAACAGAACATTCTTTAATATCTTTTGTTACACAAAACCGCGAGTAAACGATCAATCGATCGATCTGACGGACAATGAATGCGAACAATCACACAATGGATTATTTGATACCCACTGTGAAAGAAGAGAGCTGCACAGAATCAGATAGCGAATCAGATAGAGATAAACTTATTTTAATAGTTAATATTTATAATAATTTGAGACGAGGCTCGGAACAACATATTGCAAGAAATAATTAATACTTGATAGCCGTTCATTTAATTTCCCATATATGTATGCAGTATATCGTATAAGTCTTATTCCGGTTTAGCTTCTACAATCAATAAAAGGAAAGGGGTTTCTTAATAAGGAGTAGTGATGATCGTTTCTAATCGAAAGATGATAATGAATCCAGTCCAGAAACTTGTTCTCCATCGACGGAGAGAAGGCACTTACCCACGACGACTTATAAAAGTCGCATCTTTGATATTCGTATAATATCAAGAAAAATGTCAAGTAATCGCGCAATTAAAATATAAACGTTTAATTGAAATAATAAATACGATTTCAATTTATCCACATGATCTTTCTTTAATTGTCAAGGAACACGTTTACGTTTGAGGCTTTACGTCCCAAACAATGTATGTATTATTTTTTATCCAGAAATCGTAGTTATTTCTCTCCGGACCACCGAACCGGTTCGGATTAAACATGGAAGTAAACATGGAAATGCACGGGGGACATTTTGACGAAGTCCGTCGACGACGACGATACAATACACTTTTACTCCAGTTTGAATCGTGCGGAACCGGTTCTCTCTCTCTCGTAACAGGCCACGCTAGCCTCTTTTACTACTTACTCGCATATACAACTCCGCGTGCGCGCGCGTCGCTTCTTGGACTCTTGGAAAACCGGTTCTCCGTCGATCCTCCTCTCGCATATCATCCCTCCTTTTCTGCCTCATTCCTTCTTTCTCTCCTTCTTTCTTTTTCTTCAGGTATTACGGCCTCCTGCAGGCTATACGAAAACAACGGGTTTTCTCCTCTCGTGCTGGAGACTCGCGATGCGATCGCGCGGTCCCTCTCGCGCGGTGCGCGGTTGAAATGCATGTCAGCTGCATTAACCCATCTACCGAGTGTATGGATCTCGTTTCCTCTCTTTGTGCCGTTGCAAAATAACCTACTTTTGCTAACAAACAATTTTTATTTACTCTAACGCGCGATGATATCAAGGAATGCTTTTTCTAGGAATTAAAAGGCAATAGTATATATAGAATTGATTGTATGTCAATAATTAGACCGGTGTGAACTGAATAATAATTTCTTTATGGTCATCGCGGAATAGCTTAGGGCTTCTTAAAAGATTTAAAAGGAAATCTATGTCACATTAATATACGAATGAATTTTTGTTACATGCTCTGGAATTGACGAGCGAATACTGAAGCGGATACGTTCACCGGGAATTCTGCACGTGAACCGCGCGCATGGCAGCGCAGCGTGTTGCAAAACCGTTTTTGCGCAAGTTCCGCTCTTTCGCGCAGTTCGATTCAGACATTTTCTTGATATCGCTTTGCCAAGACTCAGACATTAAATCAAACGATGATTCTGCTTTAATCTCGACATCCCGCCACGTGCGTATAAACGTCGCCTCGTTGATGCCGCCTCGTGGTCTCAACGTCGCCATCAGCGTAGAGGAAACCAGTTTTGCCCTCGCTGCCGCTCTCTTCGTCCGCTCTTCGTGGCATTTGGTTTTTTTTTCTTCTGCGTCGTAGTCGCCATCGCCCGCGTCGTCGTCGTTTTCTTCTTCTTATCGCGGTGAACGGCGCACGTGCGAGTAGCACCTTGGAAAGTGGAGAGACTACTCGTCTAACACTTAGCACGAAGAAGGGGAAAACAATAGAGGATATCATGGAGCTCTCCGAAAACTAGCTGGCAATGGAATTGCAGCTCTTGCTCACGTCGCTTTTCGAATTTCTTTGAGAAAAGCCTGCTTAATTATTGTATGATAAGTTATTAGATAAATGTATCGTTAGAAAATAAACAAATAGGAACTTTCTTGTTTTCTTTTTGTTATGATACTTATGAATTACTTTTACAGCACTTTCTCGCTAGTAATTTATACTTATTTCAAATTGGACCACATTCCGCCACGCGGTTGGAGTCAATCTTGCTAGTCTCAATCTTTTTAGATTTAAATTTGCAATCAGAGCGTTTGATCGTAATGATCGAGTACTTGTCGGCTCGATGTAATCAATGAGCTTGTCCTTTTTCTCGGCGATAATTATGCTGATTGCCTTGGGCTCGTCGTGGTCGGAATTCGCCTACTAAACCTTGTAGGAAGCGATCGAGCTGCAGGTGCACGCAGATGCAGTGATTGCACACTTTCCCCCTTACCTCTATACAATTTGATATCAATATATTCTTCTTACTTCTTATTTCCATTCACAGTTGTAGCACGTGCGTGTTACTTCACGCATGCGGTATAGTAACGACATCGGCGGTATTCTACCACGCGATTTTCGAATTATCGGAATGTCTTCTTGATTGGCGATATATTTACGCGATTAATTATTGAATTTTAATGTGAATATTTTATCAGAATACATTTATACGAAAAAGTTACGTTAGAACAAATTGCTTCATCAAAAACAATTAAGTGGGTAAAATTTGTTGGATTAACGAAATGAAAAGCGAAATTAATAGAGAAAGTATCATTGGAAAATAAAATTTTCTCGAATAAATCGTATACAATTACGTAAATAAATGCGTAAATAATTTTAGTTATATATAGGAAAATAATGATGTGTCGAATCTTATTTACGGTGAGAGAATTACGTATCGGATGCTAGCGGTTTCTTTTCAGGTTGTTACCTTCTTGTGGGAAGTGCCCGTGCATTCATTTGCCTAACAACTTTCCGGAAACGGCCAAACCAGGCGAGCTATGCAATCTTGAGTCTACAGTTATAGCAAACTTCTCGCATATGTATTTTGCAAGAATCTAGATCTGGTCATCTAATCTATTTTGCGATGTTCGTATTTTCTTGATTAAGAATCAAATTTCCATCAATTCTCACAAACCGGAGCGTTTTTCTGTGAAGATAAATACGTTTTCCACAAATATGTACATATTTTTATTTTTACTATCCTAATATGTGAAACAAATTTATTCCCCATCTATTACACGTGAGAGAATTCTCAATGAAATCATCATATCACTTCGCATTTGAAAGCTTCGTGAGTTGCGTTTTGTAGTTAGGTAAGATTATGTATCTCTGTCTTGCAATGTCATTCGCGGGATTTAAACAAAAACTAAAGTTTACTTTACCAAGTATGTAAATGTTTACTCATGACATACTCGATTGCAAATATCATCTTGTATTTTTATTTTGATTCTTGATGAAAGGAGATATTTATTTTCTCCTTTGATTAATTCGAGCAATTCAAACGCTCTAAAGTGTCTCAATATGATCGTGCAAATTAATTTTTTTTAAGAAATATTCTTTTGTTTAATCTTCTTAAAACAGAACGTACGGTAGTGTCGCCGTTCTTCTGCTGGAAGTCATCTTTCAGGCGACAACGAGACAGCTTCAAACGTTGTTTCAACTTTTGGATTCGCCTTTTACGATCTAGATTCTGCTGGATGCCGTAACGAGACGACGGCGGAACGAATACGAATCGTCGACGGGGATAGCGTCCTCTTCAATGAGGTTGCATAAATCATGGGAGATGAGCAGTTTACCGCCGCGCGCCGTGCTGGCATTCTGCGCTCGGCGCATTTCACGAGAAATCCTTCCCTTTCACCGTGTGATTCGATCACGAAGATCGAGAATGCGTGGCTCATCTGCTCCGAGGTTGACATTTATTCGCCGCTTCGTAACTCGGCACACTCACCTGCAGCTTGTCTTGACTTCAAATCGGTCAAATTCGAAATTCAGACGAATAACAGCTATATTAGAGCACAGACTTGTCAGAAAGATATAACAGTTATATTAAAGCTATTAATTATTAAAGAAAATAAATTTAACTTGAAAAAATTGAAGATTCCTGTAATAAATAAATCATAAATAACTAAATAGCTTTTGCGAGCCGACACGGATGTGTAATAATTTTTTTTTATTGTCACAATATCAAGCCACATATACAAACTGCGCGCCACATTTATTGTCGGTCTTGAAACACAGTTTTTCTTATATGAGGCCAGAATCCATTATGAATTAAATTTTCAATTTAATATTTTTGATGCTAATAAGCATCTATAACAATCCTCTCTCCCCAAACCTGTAAAGAAAATAAATTAATTATTAAATAATTAATTTTTTTTCTCAGTTTTTTGCTACATGTAATTTTAATCTAAAACTAAAGAAAAGCTTATTACGTTAATAATGATTTTATTCATAGCTTTTAAGAAGTGAGACATTTCTACACTTAATAATTAATATACACAATTAAATGTGACATATTGTATATATGAATATTCAATATGGCGACGAAATGTTGCATGTTATTTCATTCGACGAATCTGGCAGTACGCGGAACATTTTTCGTGACCACTTCCAATCTATGCAGTTAGGTCTTCTTGCTCTTACTTCATGGATCCCTTCTGGAAGCTTCAATCTTTCTTTTCTCAAGTTAGAATACTAACAAGGGGAATACCGAATATAGCCCCCTTCGATTTGGCTAAATTTTATACATATAAGAGTTCACCCCTTCTACTAATTCGTGCTAAAAAATACGACGCCCCTCTCAAACATTCGTGAGAAATAAATAAGTTATATAATTTTAAATATAATAAATTTTATAATAAAAATATTAATTTTCAGGTTAAATATAAAAAAATACATATATACAAATAATACGATGCAATATAGATGAAAAAAATTAGTTAAAATAAGATTCAAATCTGCAGCAACATGCAACATTACAGTCAGGCGCCTTACTACTCGCTATGCCACGCTGCTTGTTGCAGACTCACTCTTGTGCCTATCTTCCCGATGAGTACATTACCAACATGAAAATCTTTGAACGCGTTTTTTTTACGAATGCTTGAGAGGTGCGTCGTATCTTTTTAACACGAATTAGTGGGAGGGGTGAACTCTTATATGTATAAATTTAGCCAAATCGGAGGGGTCATGTTTGGTGTTCCCCTTGTAAGAGTGACTTCGAAATTTTATATCTTGCATATAGGTATATTCAGTTATTTTTATATTAATTATTTATTTTATTTCTTATTTTTGGAATTATTTATTAGGCCAGTCCCGAATTTGCTGCAATATCGGGTTGACCCGTGGCAGAGTTGAAGCAAGCTCCAAACACCCGCCTTGGTCCAAAAATCAGTTTAATATTCTGAATCCCCAATGGGGATTGTATCAGATATTAAGCTGATAAGAACAGATACTACACATTTGATCTTAGCTCAATAGAGCCGAGAAGCGATACTGTTGAGACATTTGTCACTCCTTATATACGATTCTGTACCGAATTTTACTTACGAGAAAATACGCCTCGTAGCGGCAAATGAAGGAAATACAGAAAGCATTCGTTTTGATCATGAAATAAGAGTAAAGAGACTTTAAAGATAGGCTAGAGAGAAAAAAGTTTGTCACATAAAATGTTTGGAATACTGCCAAATTTGTCAAGATAAAGGCCATCCACACGTATAAAAATTTTTAATCGTAACCGTAAAGTCGTAAGCATATTTGATTAATCACAATCGAACGTTCTAAAATGTAAGATCGCAATTTTTATCGTGATTGATCAATTTGCTTACGGCTTTATGATTATATTACGACTAAAATTTTTGTATATGTAATGGCCTTAAGTTTACGCCACTTTTGAAATTTTAGAACGATACCTATAAGTTTGAAATTTTTTGTAGGTAAATAGATTTAACTATATTTAAAATCTGTTTAGAGGGCATTATTGTACATATATAAAACTAAAAAAATATTTTTTTATTTTTCTTATGTTCAAAATGGCGCACTGACCTACACATGCAAAATCCCTTTTTTTCTATCAGTGTATAGGATTTCAAGTACACGATTTGACCTTGAACAAAACACAAAGAATTTTCATTATCTACATATTAAAGACTAATGAAGTACGTAGGGAATTTTCAAAATATTGATTTTTCTCAAAATGGCAGATATTTTAAGAAAAATTTGTACAGGCAAAAAATACACATTTTTCGTAAAATAGCTGCTATTTTGAGAAAAATGAATATTTCAAAAAACCCCTACGTACTTCATTAGTTTTTAATATGTAGATAATGAAAATTTTTTGTATTTTGTTCAAGGTTAAACCGTGTGCCTGGAATCTTGTACATGGATTCAAAGATACAGAAAAAAAGGATTCCGCAAATAGGCCAGTGCGCCGTCATTTTGAACATAAAAAAAAAATTAAAAAATATTTTTTTTGTTTTCTTATATATAAATAATGTCAGCTCTAAATAGATTTTTAATAAAGTTATCTATTTACTCACAAAATTTAGATTAATCCCAAACTTAGATTAATCTTTTAAGGCCTCAAAGGTGGCCTAACCCCTTAAGACTTATATTATATGTAGCATATATAGCCTTAAGAATCAGGATTGAAAAGTCTCATTCAGTTGCCGACTAAGAGTTTTTATCGTAATCTGACGATAACCAGCTTAAGATTTCTCTAAAGCTATCTCTCGTATTGCGCAGTCGAAATTAAACACCCAGGTGCAACTGGAGCCCGTCGCTCGCGCCGGTATCATCTCGGATGTAAATATACGTTAAGGCGGGTCGTCGGAGCTTCGTACGAAGTCACACATCGCTGAATACGAATGGACGATCATTGGCGCTTCCTTGATCGTTGGCGCGCACCTGAGGCCCCGCTTGATCCACCCCAGCTTAACAATTTAGGCGGTACACCGACTTCACGTTGTTCAAAATGCAGCAGGTAGTCTCGACCCTCACGTCGAGCTCGAATACATTTGTACCTGTCCCTTTGTGCCTATCGGGTTTGGGTAGGCTCCCCTTTAGTGTCCCTTAAGTCGTCCGCACGTTCGTTGAAAGCAAAATCTTCGTTACACCTGCGTTTCTATTTAGTTAATGCATTTTGGGAAAAAAAGCGAGAAACGCGTTTCTTTATTCCAGCACGTAGAATTTGCGAATGTAATCGTTGGATTCTGAGTTGATTTTAAATTTGTGTATTCAAAGATGATTAACAGAACTTTCTATAAATTTATTTAGAAAACAAATATTTTTTTTTAATGTATGACAAACTGGCTGTTATTTGAATTGTACTAAAAGATGGCACTCGTGAAACCTTTACAGGATATAACGAAAATGTTTTGTACGTTTTTATGTATTATGTTTTTTAGTACATATAAAAAATACGGTAATTCTGTTTCAATGAAAATATTTACGTAATTATATACAACCAGGAATTACATTCTTCAATTTGACATTTCGAATCAATCGCCGATAATGAATGGATTTCATTCGATCTTCAAGTTCTCCGGTATTTTTTCTCGCGCTTTCACGCCTACGTGAACATTTTTCCGGTGGGAAATTAACGTCCACCGCGAAGTCGTTTCATGCCTCGCCTCGAACAATAGAATCTTATGCGATGCGCTTGGTGCGGCCCGTTTACCAATGCAAAGTGCGATGATTTAAGAACATCTTCAAATAATGAACTGCTGACATTTTAAGTGACACTCTTCGATAATTTCTTTTCAAAAACGATCTTTGTTTATTATGAAAATACATAATATGTAATAATATTAAATTTTAATAATAATATTAAATATTTCTATTAAATACAAAACAAGGAAACAGTTGTGTTTTTTTTTGCTTATGAGAAGAAGAAAAGAATATGTATTTTTTTTATATTTATAAAATTGAAAATTATGAATTTTGTTGAAGTCTATAGGAATTATTAATAACATTTTGTTATATTTTTAGATGTTTCTTAACTTTCTTGAAGTTGAAAACGCAGCAAGAATAAATAGCCGTAAAACAGCAATAATAAAACGTGTAGCAGATGTTTCCTCAGGGATCGAAAGATGCTGCTCTCTGAAAATGTTTAAGTTGGAGAAACGTCCTTCCCGAAATCTTGAATGAGATTAACAACGATTTTCTTTGTACCTAAGCTTCGTCCGTTAAGAAAATCCTTCATCGTTATTGCCACGGTCCATAAGTGGAGTCTGGAAATTTTCAAACTCCTTCGCGAGTCCCTTTTGTGTTTGAAAAGGATGTGTTTTTACTCTGATAGTACACTAATACTACAATACACACACAGAACGGAGATACACAGAGGATATACGTGGAAACTTTGAATATTAGCATCTTTTCACTGCATTAAATTAATAATATTATGCATTTTATGACGTGCTCGTGCAAGAATGAATATATATCCGCTCCTTTACAGAATATATTTTTGTTTTTACTATACACAAATTTATTCTATTATATCTTCCTTTGATCTCTTCTAAAACTTTTTTCCTGTAAAGCATCGTTAACATATTCTGATGCTTTAGTAAAACTTATTCTCTCGTTAAGTCCTTAATAAATAAACGACTGAATTACAATAATCTTACACAATAGGATTGGTTTCTCATTAATCTAACTCTTGTGAGATTGTATATCCGTTTAAGTATGATTAACAAAGAATATCGACATTTACTCTTTTTGCTGTGTATACTGGGGATTATTAAGTAACAGTCTACGGCGCCATGCAAATCCGATACATTCACGTAGGTGTTAAGTAAATCAACCTATGTCGTGCTTATACAATCGATTTGCGGATAAAAATGTTTTAAGTAGTTAAACCATAATCGGTCTTGTTTATTCGGCATGTTGCCAATGACTTACGTCGCAATATAAATAACTGGTGATTGCGGCTTGACCAGAATCTCGTTCTTTATTTCTACCATCGAAACAAAATGCTTTATATTTTTAGTTTTTACACGCAATGCTGTATCACGCGTACACTCTTAATCATGTATCGCTCAAAAAATTGGAGATACATTGAAATGAGATACGTTGAAATATAAATCCTACGTAATTACGAGGAACACAGGTATATCCCTTAAATATGTATTGCTAAAAATTGGAGGTACACAAAATCTTTAATCAATTGTCTTGTCATTTAAATCAAGGACTTGCCAAACAGGCGGTACATTTTTACCGCTGAGTACCTCGTATTTATAAATACGAGGTACATACGCAATATTTTATATCTTGTATTATATGTATACACGAGGTACATACGCAAAATTTTGTGTCTCGTATTATATATACGAGGTACGAATTCGGAGCCTTGTACCCCAAAAAAAATATCGCAAATTTAGATGGAGTACCTCCAGATGCAGAAGTAGCAGAAGAGCAGTACCTTCAATTGTATCGCCAAATTTATTATTACTTCGTATATTTCGTGCTAATGTACCATGAAAAATACCTGCTTTTAGTGTGTAACTCGAAATGTCATTTCCATGTTTAAAAAAATACCTCGAATTTGAAGGTATTAGGCAATACATGATTAAGAGTGTATACCGTGCTCACGGTTAACACGAATCCACAGTTCCCTATGGGACAGTTTAAGGTATCCATGTGCGCAGCATAATTGCGCTACCGTGGGCCTATATGCGCTCTGTTGCAATAACTGGTATCGTAATAACTCCCTGCCTTTCTTGCCCATTGTGTAGGCACTCGAAAAAATTCGCACGCGTGTATCGATTGCTATCGAAGGCATGACCATATGCAAGCGCGTTCTGTACTGCGAAAAGAGATTCTCGTGCTGCACTCCAGTATTGTATGGCGGCGAACAACTCGTCTGCCAACAGATGCTTTCGCAGCATTGCAGTTAAAAGGCAATACTTTTTTTTTACGAATATTGTAATCCTTTTGATAATTATTGTGGCAAAGACTGTAATACTTTTATATAGGAAAAAATAATACTTTTTCTTTTCTTTTTTTGGATATAAAATGAATGTTTTTAAATGAAATATGAAGTATACATTACTTTTATTATATCTTAATTAATAAAAATATAAGTCTGCTCTTATATTTAATTTATAAATGATAATCTTTTTAATAAGTGTCTAAGCACATTGGAGAGTATGTTCTTTCAAATTTATTTAAGACCGTCTGTCATACATCGGACATCGGACATTAAAGATCCACTAGACCTGAGGGGAAAGAGAGAGTTCCCAAATCGCCCGTTCATTCTTTCCCGAATCAAATTGCGTAACGATCTCTCGTAGCAGCGTAGCGTAACGTAAAACATTGTCAGTCCCATGACTCCCCCTCTCCTATACGTCTCATTCGCCATTCCCACTCTATACTTCTTCTTTACTTCGTCCCTTTCCCCCATACCGATCCTTTTCCGTGGCACTTTGTGTTCGCTGTCCTCCCCTTTCCGCTTCTCCGAAAACCTGGTCGCCCCCACTGTAAAGCCGCTTATTCTCCCCTCATCCCTCCCTCAATAGGCCGACTGACCCCGGGCCTCTCACCCACGCTGCAGCTTCGTAGTAAAAATGGCGACTCTTGTGTAGACTGTAGTAAATGTGTTAGGATCGGATCTTTTCTACTCTCTCATAGTTAAATTGCATTAGATGATATAATATTTACGATAACTTCCGCTTAGAATATTTATGTTTATCCATTATTGGTGTTTTATTTTTTTTATTATTGCTTTGTCGTTCAAATGTAATGAATTAATATAAATAATTAATATTTATTACAAAGAAATAATATATATATTAAAATTGATGTATTGCTTAATTTGTTTATAATTTACATAATTTTATATATATGTATATGTTATCTAGATTAGAATTACATATTTAAATATATGTAAAAGATTGAAAGTTAAAATTTACATTGTTTCGATTCATACGGTCTTTTGATGATAATTTTTTAAAATAGTTTAAAACACGCATTGACATGCATTGTAATAATTTAATAAATTAATGAAAAATCGCATCATATATGTATATAGTGTATATTTATAAAAATATTGAAATCAGTTTGAATAAATTCACGCGAACAGTTTCTCAATACGCGCTGAGGAGAGATGCGTCCCTGTAAGATCCCGACCATCATACTACAGCGTACTATACACTATACATCGTACTACAGTAAATACCAGCGGGCCCACGACCGCGCGCGTTCACCGGTCCCCGCTCGTTTTCTTACCTGCTCACAAGAGTCCCGTGTGGCGCTGCCGTCACCGTTGAAGTCTCCCGGCTCCGGTCGGGCATTGTTGCATCGACGCCCGCTTAAGAGAGTATCCTGTGCGATTGCATCGCGTCTTACGTTTCTTCCATTATTCCGAATCCAGTGTGTAATGTACAGTGCAATATTATAATTGACACGATCATCGATGATTTTGCGAGTGTTTCGCCGCGGATTTTCATGAGGAAATAACGACGACCGCAAATTGGAGCAAGCGACCAGCCGCTATGAAGCAAGATCAGAGGCCGCGGAGGCAGGCCCTCTTCCAGATTGCCAAGGTTTGGTCCCACGGTTTTCTCTTTTCTCTTCTATTATTTTATTTATCAATTGTTGATCTCGGTTTATCATCGTTGGAATCGGTTAATGTCGCATTAAAAGTTGCGGTTTGATATCGTGCGATAATGTGTATACCGTTATATCCATCCCACCTCGCACGGAGTACCTGTTGATTCTCAGAGCATCCGCAGCGTATAAATCATTTTATGTCGATATTCTTGCTTTATAGGGAAGAAACGTGAAAATCACTTAATAATTCATTGTGTTTTTAGCGTTTTAATAATTTTAAATTGATATATTTATATGGTATGTTGACAAATGACATTTAGGGCGGTAATGCGATAAAGTAATATATTGATATAAATAACGTAATATATTGATATAAATGTTGTATTGGGCTTGTCAATTATTATAAAAAATTCATAATACTTGTAAGAATACTTACAAAACTTTATAATAATATTGCAATTGAATTATTATGGCCTAATTTACAAGCGCTCTGAAATATATGTTTTACTTAATTAAAAATGAATTTATTTAATTCTCCGCAATACATATTTAATAAATATCAATTCAATATCTTAATATCTATTTTGCAATTCGAAATATATATTGCAAGAAAGAACTATTGCAAGTATCTGTACATTCCTATTACAGGAAGGTGTATAAGGTCGATCTGAGGGGCGTGGTTGTATAAAACGGTGGATATAATTTATTTACGCAATTTTCCAATGATAACGTAGCGGTCTCCGTTCATTGGGCTGTAAAAAATCCGGTGAAATGCACAATGCTTTTTTCTGCTATTAATTAACCCGACCAGTGCGAATCATGCTTTATACGGCAGCCTAAAATATGATTTTTTTAGTTTATTGACAAAACGCGAAATGACAACCTTTTGATAAAATAGACACATTATAAATTGACCGAAAAGTTTTGAATGCGGTTTTTCAGTCGTTTGTAATCAGACATTTTGCGGTTGCAGAAAACGCGCCAGAACGATGCTCGCGGCTTGTTTCTTATTACATGATCAATGCCATAATGGACCACTTATAAAATTATAAATGATCATTTATAAAATTTTAAACAATCGGAACGCAGAACAAGATTCTTATCATAAGTATGGTATAATAAGATATAAATATCAATATTGAAAAAAATTTGCGCTATTTTTATATCATCACTAGGTGCAGAAGTAGCTCGTATAAGCTTTGTAATTGTAGTATCATAGAAAATATCTCGCACGATCGTCACGCAGCAGTAACTAGGTATTTGGAGCACTTTGAAATTCTCATCAGACACAATTCATGCGATCGTTCTTGAATTTTTTCTTAACACGCTTGGGTGAACAGTAAATTATGCGAAGAATGGTGACGCATATTACAATTTTGTATTTTAATTACATGATAATTAGATCTAATTATTATTATTTTATAACGTATTACTATTAGATAGGAAGTAATTAAAAATTTTACGTTAGTCTAATTAGTATTGTAATAAATTTCAATTTTTGTATGTGTTATTTCTCTTTATATTATATAACACACACACAATAATATTTATAACAATATATATAAAAATATAGATATAGAAATATTAAAAACTTGTATATATTTTTTCAAAATTTTTACATTTTTTAAACTTTTTATATACAATTACATAAGATTCCGTGTCCAATTAGAAATTATTGATATGCTCGATAAATAATTGCTGAATTAATAAGTATTAACAACCGTTACATCCGAGCCTTTCGCAGGCTTCTGCCGCTAATTGGTTCGCGCATTGAGCAGCAAACCAATTAACAAGTATCGAAGTATACTTGAGACGAGTGTGCTTTATGAAATTATAATCTTGCAGTAAATTTGCAGATGGAAAAAAAGTGTAATGCATAATCATTTACGGTATAATAACTAATAACAGCAATGAGAGAACAGTATGCATGCGTTATTTACTTAGAAAGTAAGTTCATTAGAAGGGGAGAGAGAGAGAAAGAGAGAGAGAGAAAGAAATGAAAAAAAGAAGTAAAATTTGATAATAATTTTATATTAAAAAATAATTACAAATATTATTATTATACGAAATATGATTATAAGTTTATCAATGTTTATTAATGTTTATCAAATTTCTCTCAAATTTTTTGATAGAATTGCTGTTAAATGTTGCGGAAGATGACATATTTTTCTCCCTTAATAGCATCTTTTTCCCGTTTTTAACTTTGTTTTTCCAGTCACATTATTCTTTCGATTTCATACGTACTTTTATGCAACAAATATTTTTTGCGAAAGTATTACAAAAACCATAGATTCTTCACGATGGATTTCGCAATACAATAATAAAATATAAAATTATTGTGTCATATTATTATAATTTTAATTAAAAATTTATTGAACAAAATATAATGAATTTATTGAATTGTAATAAAATTAGTTTTTTTTATTACTAATTTGTTATTATTAGTTTTTCTTATTTTAATGGAAAACATTTCTCTTTCAGAAATTTAGTACTAGAAGACTTCAGTGATTAATTATTTATTTTGAGTATTAAAAGCGCTGAATAATAGAGAGACTATGAAATTATTAATATTTTCTAGTATAAAATTGAGAGACTATGAAATTATTAATATTTTCTAGTATGAAATTTCTTTAAGGGATGTATAATGTTTAAAGAATATATTTTATTTTATCAAAAAAGATGCAAATATTCTTATTTTAACACTATATTAATGTTATAAACATTAATATGCATTCCTTATTTATGAAAGTTATATGATCATTACAATATTAAAGTGGAAAGTTCTACAAAAATAAATACAATTACGTTATTCTAAAAAGTGTCGAATATTGTTTCGCATCGCGACACAAGAAAAGAGGAAATTATGTTCCGCTATGCAGGACATGGGTACGGAAATTGTGATTTACTTTCCCCTGCTATAATAATGCGCTCGCATTGGGTTACTGTCGTATATGGCTATAGATCGATGTCATGTAGGATCTCGTCACATTTACATTTTTGTTTGTGTTACGTGTACACCCACGTACTTCCTTTCTCGTATGCTAATACAAAAGATACGGTAAATTCATTCAAAATTGATGCCGAAACTTTTAGTCTACAGTGTCTGGTAATATAATAAAATATGTGACAATGTTAAAAAAGTAATGTAATAAAATTAAAATTGTCTGATGCAGGCGCACATAATTATGATGGCATATATAAATTCTAAAAATTTGAATAGTATATATTAATATTATAAATATAATACTTTGTTAGATTTTGTTAACACATATTTATGTATTTTGCTAGAATTTTTCTCGAGAACATTTATTTGGAAAAGTATAACTGAAGAAATTATGTAATGGAGATTTTTTAAATTTTATTTTTCAGGTCTTGTGGCATCTCGATATTTTTCGACGAAGTTTCAGAGAACTGTCCGGACATGCGTGCATGCGAGAATCCTGCATTTTTTGCGCACTTAAGGTAAGTAAATCAAAATTGCGGAAGAGAATAATCTCTTTAATGTAATCATTTATTCTTTTATATGTGATTTAACAAATTCAAAGTCTCTTTGACGAGAGACACGCAGAGAAATTGTTTATGAAACATGCTCATTAACATCTCCTCTTTTTGTTTCCTTTCTTAATTATAATGGGATTGATAACGGTAGTTGCGTGCAACGACAAATGTTCTAAGCTGTTGCTTTCATAATACACTACCTTGACACTTTTACGTATCGACGACCTCTGGCGGCTTAGCATTCTAACAAAAGGAAACAGTACCGTGGACAATTTTTATACGAAGAACAGATTGAGTCTTTTTCCAGATATGTTTTAGTCGTATATGAAATTCAATGAGAACCATCTTTCGAAATGATCCCACGGTAACAGCAAAAATGGGGTGTGCCTAACAGATAAAATGTCTTGATATTTTACGCGTGAGGGAGCTTATTATTTTCCATTCAACGCGCAAGCTATTCCCTTCGCGTGTATACATCAAACCCTGTGATGCAAATGAAACTTATTCAACCAATAATTACAACAAACATGTTAACTTTTATCGATGTTTTTAGTATTTATTTGTACATTCATTATTTACTATAATTCTTAGTTTGTTAAGTTATTTTAGCTTATAAACATATTTCTAAATTAACTATTAATATTTTATATAAATATGCGAAATATTAAAGAAGTTTGAAAACTTTATACAATAAGCGTATACGTCGTTAATATTTTCTAATGCACGGATATTTATATACGGTCAATTCAGAAATGTCTAGCTAAATAAAAAAAGAAACATTAATAAGGCTCGCTGTACATTTCTAATACTTATATAAAACGGATTTGTTTGTCTTCTTTCCAGTTGCGCAGTCCGACAATAAAAGCCTTGACTTTATTTGCTATCGTATTATTTTCTCTGTCACGTTCTTTGCAATCATGTAGAGATACGGCTAACTATTGTAACGGGATCGATGCTTCACCGGGCAACGATGTTCTCGGTTTTCGTTTATGATTGGCGAGGAGCGCCACAGCTATAATCGCGCGTTGCTCCATCATTGCAAGCGTTGTCTGCTTTTATCGTGGAAGGTCAACTGTTTCATCTACCAAGAAGAAGGAACTGGCTTCCGAGCTAGATGCGATAGTAACGTCGCGCATTTGAGGCTACTCGAGAAGTAGGTGGAAACGCAAGTTCCTCACCGATCTTCTCACGGGGTTAATTAGCAATCTTGAGAGTTAATTGCTTCAGGCGTAGGGGTACCGGGCGCGATTCGCAGGAACAATTACCGGTCGGAAGAACGTGTACGCTTCGTTGTTACCAGATTCGTCTTTCAACCGGCGCAATTTTGCCCAAAATTACTGCAATTCAAAAGTAATTCAGCAAAGCTCATTTTCTTACTGTCAGAGAGCATGTCAATAAGTACCCCAGTAAGCAAAAAATCATTACTATAATGTTATTACAACGATATTCAATAACATTGTAACGTTTTCAAATATGTTGTATTTAACGTTGTATACAACATCATTATGAACAATCTTTGACCGCAATTTGGAGGTATCGGTAATGTTGAAATGGGAGTGCCATAACGTTATAAATAATGTTGCGTTGAAGTTTTTCTGACGTTACTATAATGTTTCTCAAATAATATTAATAAAATATTTAAAATATGTTG
>NW_012026847.1:273066-300808 GCF_000956235.1 Wasmannia auropunctata | reverse complement strand
TAAAGACCAATAGTAATAGTTACGGAATCGCACATGATAGAATAATAAAACTTCTCAATAATCATGTTTTTTTCAGACAGTATCGCTTAAAGTCTTAATTTTTAAATATTGTATTTTTTAGCAAACGTAACTATTTTTTCAGTAAGCATCTACGAATTTACACTAAAAGTTGAGAAAATTCTTCACCCAACATTATTTTGAAATAAAAATTACAAACATTAATTTCTAACTATTGTATATACATTGCATTAAACACATTGTAATAACAGAAACTTCATATAATTCTAACATTATTTTAAGGTAATAATTATATACAATTTTCAAACATTGTAGATATATTATATTAACCTGAAGTAAATGTTAGAGTAATCCTTAAAAAAATGTTTGCAGTAATGTTTTTAAAACATTTTAACAATGTTCGATAAATTCTATGTTATTATATAACATTTTCAAAACATTTATATAATATTATTTAAAAATGTTCGAAAAATGCACATGAAATTAACGCTTCGAAATTTATTTTAATGTTTCTTGCTTACTGGGACGGCACTAGATACAGACATTACACAATTTCAGAATATTCATGTGACAATAATTGTGTGATTTAAATGCACTTGATGCTTAATATTTCTGCAAGCATTACCTTATCCTAATTTTTATGTCAGATGTAAATTGCTCACATCATTATTTATAATTGAACAATTTAATATTAGGTAACGTAATTTCGACACAAACAATTTTGGAAACAAAGAAGAAGCTCTTGGTATTTTTGAGATAATAGCTTTGCTGAGCGAGTTTGGGTTTTAATATCTCTCATGTCAGAAGCTACAAGTCGTGCAGGATAGCATTTAGGATCCACCCTTATACGTAGAACCCAAACCCTAACTAGAAATTATATCCCCCATAGATCTATCTACCTGTTACTGGCTTATTGGCTGGACCAAAACAGGGTTCCACGCTACATTATTCACGCTGAATACTTTTCGAAATAAATATCGTGACATCTTTTCAAGATGCTTTTAGATAGTTTCTTATCTTACTGATAAGATTTCGGATATTATATCTACAGCGTGCAGAAAGATTACACGTAAAAAATGAATTTTACTTCTGTATATATTCTAAAATTACAATAAATTAATTCATTATCTTATTGTAAACTTTTAATCCTTTGAGGACGGGAGTTTTTTAACAAAATAATTTTTATGGAAGGCTTTATTTTTGGAATCGCTGAATTTATTTTGATCTCAGAACTGTAAAATTCAAAATGATGAATTCAATATGATACAATATAAAAAGTAATCTAATTAATTAATTGTGAAATTTGATTTTTAATCTTGGAATCGCTGAATTTGAATATGACCTGAAAATATTAAAATTCAAAAAGGTAATAACTTCCAGTAAAGGAACTCGTGGCGCAGAGCTTACAATTTGGAAGTTAACTGTTTGCATAACTGATAAGCTTCAAATAAAGCGAAACTGGAAACTTGGCATTACTTATTGTTAGTAACATTAAACATTTTTTTAGTAACACTAAAAAACCAAGTTATGAGAATTTTTTAAATTCTGCCTATTATTGAGTCCATTTCGAATTTTTTATTTTTGACCTTAGATTCGAATAAAATATTATCATTAAATTATTCCATAAGCCAGTTTAAAAAATTAAGCAAGTTTACAAAATAAAAAAGAACCCAAATGGATCCAATAGGCATATCCATCTACAAAGGCTTAATATTAAATTAAATTACTATAAATATTTATTATTTAAATAAAATACTAAAGATTTACTATTTTAATATTGCATGAAATCTTTACAAATAAAGATTAAAAAAAAAAGATTATGTTCTTGCATACCAATATGATTAATATCTACTCAACGAAGAATTTAAACCATATAAAATACCTGAGATGATTCATCATGAATGTATTTTGGAGCATGGGAGGATGGGAGGATAGGAGCGAGAATCCTTCGATGTTACGAGAGCCCTTTGCCACATGATACGATCTTCTTTGCTCATCAATTTTTAAGGAATGCGCATATTAAGAATATATTTTCTGAAAAAAAAAATATATATAGGTCTTGCAATTTTTGTTTAATGTGTCCCCTTAAATTAACTTGCAAGTATTTCAACTTATAAGTACTTTCAATGTTCTACTATCGGTGAGTGACTGATCGAAGTTACTTTGCTTGAGTTAACTAGGAAGGGAACAGAATTTTTAATGTTGTGCAGACAATGTAATTTAGCTTTATGATTATTCAGGAGGCGATAGCTCCTCGTAAAGTATTTCCTGTTTGTCTATTTGCATTTTCTGAAAAGCCGGAATTACGTTAAAAATTTATATAATCGTTGCATTATGAGAATTCAATTCCGATGCAGCTGTATGATATGAACCGTACAATGTCTCTAATGGCACAGATCATATCGGCAGTGCTTAAGCATAATTCTTGTATCTTTGCATGTTCCGTATTCTGAATACAGTTGGCTGTTAGATACCGATGTTAATAGACGACTGCGTGCATAATTAGGAGAGGAGCTCAATTAAAAGTATTCGCTAGTGTCGCCAACAACAACTGTTATCTTTGAAAAACGCGCGATACATCTTGCAATTCTGCTGAAGACGCGATTTGTAACACTTTTTTTTGCGCTTCGCGACAATTTGCGGCAGAAACACATTTACAGATTACCACTTCGGTTACGGACACCTGATATAATTTCCCGCTATTACCGGATCATTTCCGGCCACCGCTAATAGTTCCTTTGAACTTGCGTGTCGGAGCACTGAAAGTTGATTCAAACTACTGGTTCTTGATTTTCTTTTAACATCTCTTTTACATTCCATATTTAATAAATATGTATATTTCTTGCTGCTTTTCTTGTTATTAATGTTCTTGAAATTAATGTAGTTTGACTATTTTCTCGAAGAATGTTTTGAGGAAACTCGATTGCCGAGATTTTCTACACGACAAGATTGAAAGTATAGAGAGGTGGGATTATCGTTTAATACTCGTTTAAAAGTATTTGATCGAGTATTTTACAAGCAAACTAGATTTACATCCTGTCTCGCAAACGAGGGAGGAAATGTTCCAGATCCTTGTACGTACCTAAGTGATTACTTCTTTTACGCGACAATACCCACGCCTCTTGCTTAAATAAATCGCCAGGATCTAACAGATACAATTTCCTGTTTGGTACTGTGTATGTATGTGTATGAGCGCATGAAATCAATCCTTCGCAATATTATTTATCCTACGTATGTAACATTAAATGAAATATCTTAGTCTTAATTGGATCTAAGCATATCTAATTCGTTTCTCGTATACCTATATGTCTTCTGTATTTTATCATCAAATTTCTTGAGAATATATTTTTGTATTTTAGCAAAAATCGTCCATGTATCATAGCAAAATTGTGTTTGTCTATCTATATATAGCGATGTATAAGATCTTTTATCTTCTATATTAGTTATTTATTAATACTATACATACGTACGTTGATACGAGCAAATCGTTCCTTATATTCTCGTAACTTACAATCAGTTAAGAGTGTCAGGAATGGAACGCGGAACACGAAGACGGTAAACTTGTTTATTCGACTAGCAATATTTTATTTTATAATTGTATAGGAAAAAATATCAATTTTTTCAATTCTTAAAAAAATAAAAATTGGTGCGTGCAAATTGTATTATGAATGCTTTTTGTGCTTGTATGAATAGTATCGTACTCTTTATAATTGAACCCTTTGGCTACTACTCGCCATTATAGCTTCCCGCCGCTATGGCTTCCCTCTAAAATCTTTTGAGTTTTTTTGGAACAAAACGCTTCTATAATGATTTTTTGTACCTCAATATCTTCTCGTTATCATGCAAGAATCTAATTATTTTGACCAGTTATTTGATTCACCGAAAAAAACGCTTGCGTTTTTAGTCAACTTCCGCGACTGAGTTGTGCGTACAGCTTGGCATCAGTTCAGTCATAACTATAGGTATTTTATAACTCGCAAAATGTTACAGCATCACGATACGTTGTACACAGAAATAAACTTAGCCTGAGTCATAATAAATTTTTTGCGACTCCAATGGCAACAAAAGAAATCGATAGTTTCACAAAAGCGATAATTGGGTGATTTATCTGATTTATCTTATCGTTGAAAGAAATGTGGGTTATCCAAATCTTCAACGAGAGCTACGGTCCTGGCCATAGGCTGCTGTGGTTCAGGTTGTCCAGGTAGGTAGGTGAACGTAGGACAGCTAAACGGGTGACGTCATGGCGTCATGGACTTCTTGGGTCTATCGAAAGGTGGGACGGAGCGAGAAAGGGGATACTTGTGTAGCTCCTTAGAAAGAAGAGGAAGACGAAGAGAGTCAGAAGAGAGGGTGGGGGATATTCGCCAGCGCACCGCGGGACGCTGGCTCAGGTACGGGTGCACGGCGCCGCGTGCAGGTAGTTCCGTGCTCCTTCTCCACGGTTTCTCCGTGCCGTCGTGCTGTTTAAGCTGTGAAACTGTCGAAGTTGTGCGAAGGAAAGTGTTTTCAATCTCGCGTTTCTTGACGATCCGGAACTGGAGTGTAAAGGTGTTTGCAAGGAAAAAACGTGCGACGATATTATCTACTTCCGATGGTGTTGCAATATCTCTTTACGGAAAAAGAGAGGATGAGTGTTAATTAGACAATAACGGTGCACAGTGTACAACTATATGTTAAAATCTCCTCATTGGAATATCGAAATACGCGGATATGAAACAGCGGTAGTTGCGAACGGAAGAAAGTTACTCCTCGTCTTCCTGAGAAGCTAACGCAGTTGAAGGAGAGGAGGCGCACGTGGTACGTCGAGGTGGAACAAAGCGGTCCACGCCAACATTCGATTCATACATTAACATCCAATGGAGCAACTTTGTCGTCAATCTGAGAAATTGCAAATTTATGCAAAACTATTCTGCATTTGGTCCAAAGAAACGGCATAAAAATACTTACATAATATTCATAAATATCTTGAAGATCTCCAAGAAGATTTTTTACCGTATGATTATTTTAAATTGCAACTAATTTTCTCAGACAATCGCTCTCTGACGAATGAACGAGTTCTTAAAGAATATTCATCAGATTTTTCATCAGAACCTGTCGAAGATTTGCTATGTTTGGAGTCAAGATAATATTGGAACCGCAAGCTAATCACATATATAATGTCAATTTTGCAAATCAAAAAGACGACTTCGTCGGCTAAACGAGTTTACGTTTTTAATCGTGCTTACGATTCATCTGACAACGGGTTCTACCGGCATATCCGGTATGCAATTGCTGGATACGATTCTTCCTCCGTTCTTTATGAAGAAGCATCTGCCTCTCTGGCTCTCGCCTGCCTGCTTGCTCATCGTCAACCTTCGTACCTCCTTTCTTCTCGCGTTCTCTCGTTTATCTGATGCATCGCGATTACAGCGTTATTCAGTTACGTCACAAAATAACGCTTGCAATATTTTGCGCAGATTGTTCAACAATCTCGAAAATAGAAAAGCGACGATTTTTTGTTAAATACGAAAAGAATAATACTATGAAAAACGGTCGTTGTCCCTGATTTATCTCTTTAAAAAAAATACAGCTATCGTAGTTTGAGGACCTACACGAGGGCGCAAACAGGAAAGATAACAGTGTACATTATCGCCTAAAAAGAGAAGATTGACAAAGGGAAAATGCGGTGTAAAGTTACAGAGCAAATATACCAAATGATATTATCAGGCGAGCAAGTAAAGTGTCGCGTGTAGACATTGCAAATAACGTTATCGTACCAAGAATCCGTCACGAAGAGTTTTTTTTACCGAGTGGGACTTCGCATTTGTCTTTATCCGGCCTGGAAGATATATCATTTTGCAATGTTTTCATTTCGATTGTGGAGCGTATCGACGTTTGACAAAATTGATGAGAGCTGTACAAATTTTAATGTTTAAAGATGACTACGATGATTCAGAGTATGCAGTACAAGGGATGAAATTTATGTCTCTGGCTTGAGCCAAAGATGTAAAAATGTTAAAGTGGATAAAGGTTCGTCAGAATGTGTCGGCAACGACATCCATGTCGACGACGGCCCCACCGTCACCTATATCTCGTCAGGAAATCAAAAATGATGAGACGAGAATTAAAATTAAAGATAAAATCAAAGAAGAAGGAGAAGATAGCGGTATGGAGAAAGAAGACTCTGTTTGCAATATCGAGCTGAGCGATCTGAAAAAAGTACGATTATATTTTATTGATTCATTAGTTTAGAGAGTCGTGTTATATATAGAGCTCTTTGAAGCTCGTACTCTTAATAGCAAAGAGTGCTAATTAATCTAGTTATAGTGAATGACCGATAATGAATTTAGTCATTAAACTAATTACCTTAAGACAATCCACATATGATTTCTCTCAAATTACTGTAGACCGTGGCTTGAGATAGTTTGAGCGTGTGAAGGTCTCTATAGAGACATGTGTAGTTATAATTTTTACTCTCTCTTTTCTCCACACGAAAGGCAGATGGGCATCAAAGATTATTGATTCTGAAAGTTATTTACTATTTTTTTTTAACAAGCAATTTTTCTCTATATAATAGATATTATATCTCGAAATACTCTATTATAAGTTTCAAGAAATGAACACACCACGAGACATTAAGGATCGATAAAGCACCGCTTTCGTTCGATGATTACACTCGATCTAACACAATACTGGATACATACGCTAAAACCGGCTGGTTTCTTCTGCATCAGGAGACAAACCTGTCTCGAACAGGTGCCACATTCTCTTCTTCCTGATGCACATGGACGTGCCGTTACCATCGTTGCTTTTACGTCGACCGGGACTCGTACCACATCTGTCACTACTGTCATTACTAGTAGACAGTTAGTACACGACATGCAGTAACTTTCATTGAGGAATTTCACTTCAAACGCGAATTGACGTAGTAGCGTACTAGATTGCCGCTCTCAGACGTAACAGAATGACTGGCACGAATTCCAACTAAAACATCGAAATTCATTGAAAAATCTTAGAAACTAATTCCACTTTATTATTCTATTATTCCATCGATTTTTATTTTCATTGTTTGATATATTTAGTCCTCTTTACAAGTCGGAAAACCAAAAACTCGCAACTCGCGTGATTCTCGTAACGCACTTTGAGTTGTTCAGTTGAGTTGCTCCTTCTTCCTTTTGCATCCGGCGCATTTTTGTCGAAATGCTGCGTTGGGTAAGCACCTTGAAGCGACGCAGCACCGACTTTCTACATGTAACCGCTACTTATACTTACTAATCGCTGGGAGGGGGAGGCGGATTAGTTACGAAACTTACTAGAACCCGGCTGCTGCCGATAGGTCGCAAATTACGACCGGTCCGGTACTTCTATTTGACCTCTGTCATGTATCACAGCGGTGGCATACGGTGACCGTTGTTGTAAAAATCGAGATAAAATATAGTCGATGTCTCATGTCGTGTACCGTCGACTCAGGGACTTCACTCACCATCTCCTTGTTGCAAAATCGTTTGCGCGTTTCGCAAAATTATTTATGCATCGTCTGATTATCTGGTAGATACGTATGTTGATTAGGGAAATGAAAGAAGCAGAGCAATGCGGTAGGCTTAGCGTTACAATGTGATTTTATCACGAAACCAGCGGTTTTATCGATGGTGACGTAAAGATTAACGTAACTCTGTGCAAGAAAATTCAGATTTATTCCTCTTTCCCTTTTTTGTTTATTTACGAAATGTTTTATACAGAAATCTGTTTGCATTTATCTATATTTTTCATCATTAAAGGCCACATTCATTCACCTACAGTGTTTTATGGTTTTAGCTATAAACTTATTTGTAATTATAACTGTAATTTTATTTTAAAAAATTTCTATTATATGTAACGCAGCTAGAATTTAAAAAATTTCTGTATTCAATAAAAATTATTTTGTTATCAAAATATATTGCGATATCAAAATTACGTATTAATTGTTATAATAGTATTAAGATGCAGCGTTTTTGATGCTATGTGTTCATTAAAATTAAAGCCGATCTTTTCATCTTGCATAGTACAATTTATTCCACCTGTTGATTCCGGTACATTTTCATATTTTGTACTTGCTCGTCACGCAACTTACACCAGGATGACAAGGCTAATAGATACAAGAAGATTAATAGTTCTATAGATGGAATGTCGATGATAAATTATATCTTTATTTGAGCCAAAAGGAAACTCTATGCTAAATATTAATATTATAATGTATTTTACATCTTTTATATTTGTTATATTATACATGTACAAACATATAAAATTATATAATTGTATAATGATATGTCTTCGTTCATGTCATAATTATTCGTATGTATTTATTACTCGTTTTGCGGTCTCTCATCGATGCGTTCAGGATGCTCAACGGCGAGATCTCGTTTGGTAGCTCGTGCATTAAATCCTCGTCACATTGTCTTGTTTCAGGACCTGTTCTCGCAGCTGCAGTTTTCGCAAGAGAGCGCTCTGCCGCCCGACACATTGCGCCGCGCGTTGGCCGAGAGCTTTCTCGATCAGCAGAGGTTTCAGCTCGGTTTTATGGACGACGCAGCGGAATGTTTCGTAAGTGCCAATCATTTCTATTTTTCCAGGTATCATTACTTCTGATTGAAACAGCGAGATATTGATACATGTAGCCAATTCTACATGTAATGACAATTGATCAGATTTAAAACTTATTATGTTGCTAAAATATTTATTTTTATTCATTGCTTTACGATAAATCGTGATTGCTGAAGTGATTTTCTTTCTGTATTAATTGAATACTAAATTAATTGAAAATTTTAATTTGCAATTTACGAGGAAAGTAAAGAAGATAAATAATGTATTTCTTTCTTTCTCTATTACGGAAAATTAAAAAAAATGATATTACGGAAAATTTATATATTATAATGTATATTATATTCAAAATGAGAAGAAGAGTGGAACTTTCTTGTTAATAACATAGAAAGTTTTACAGCATAGAAGGCCCAAATATTAAATGTAATAGAATTAAGTCAAATTGTAGCCTTCTGCAGAATTTTCTCTCTGACGCAGGTAAAATCTCGCTATTTTCATTATTGAATATTTCGAAGCTGATCGAATGTTTCTAATGATGTCTAGTTACATAGACGAGATTGGACTAGCAATAATGATCTTAGTTAAGCCTTGCAAATATCGCTAGTATACTACTTTCTCGTTTGCACAACAGTCACGTTGGACACTAGTTTATGCTCGTATGTATGTCAGCACTAGTCGGCTGAATAATATCAATGCAAGTTGGTACTTACACAGAGAAAACGTACAATAGATGCAAGGACAGTAACATAACTGTGACGTACCGTTATTCTGCATATTCTCAAACGCAAGATTTTTATCGAGTATAATAGTATTTGCTGGCTAGCGTACCTTTATTATGCATTAAATTGAACGCGCGAGGTTGATGACACACAATTTTTTATAACAAAATTATATTCTATATTTTTATAAGAAATGTCAGAGATACATATACTTCTACTTATGTACATTCAACTTGGCCTTGTAAAGACAAGTTGCGAATTGCGATAGAAAACATGAAGGAATGCGTGCTAGTTAACATAAAATTTTTTTCTATAATTTCAGGAAAACATTCTCTTACGTATACACCTTCACATTGCAAGCAGCGAGGCTGAAGATATGTGCAGCGCGAGGCATTGTGTACCGCATCAGAAATTTGCCATGACGCTCGTCGAGCAAAGCGTCTGTGGGGCTTGCGGTGCAACGTCGGAGCCACTGCCTTTTACACAGGTTGGTGTAATTAATGTCATGCTTTTCACATTGCATGCTTATCATGCCATATTAATATATGCATATAAAAAAATCATGAAGAAATATCGCGTTCGAAAATGCAAACGCGATATTTCTTCATGAATTTTTTAAAGTAAAAATTTTCTAAAGTAAAGATTAAGCGTCAAATTAATTGACGTTCGATTACATCTTTTAGGGATTTTTCCGCTTTTTCTTCCAGTTTACGTTTTCGTGTGTAGTATTGTGTGTAGTACTACACGTAGTATTCGTAGTATTCGTTACCAGATTTTTACCTGAGTATACAATACCTTTTTGTGTTTCTCGTCTTTCTATATAATAGACATCGGATCTTTTAAGGGTGTCACGTTTTATCCTACCTACCTACCTAAGTACAATACTTAGCAACTTTTCTTCTCATGGTCTATTTCTACGAAAGAGAAACTGAGGAAAACAGAATTTCGAATTAGTGAGATTGTCAGTAAATTTATTAGTTAAAAAACATGACAAAAATATTTTACTTGTGATTAAGTAGAAAGACAATTTTTAAGTATTTTATTTAGTTAGTAAGAGATCCTTTTCTTATTTTTCTATTTCAAGTTTTAATTATTTTTTTTTATTTATCTAATCGTGACAGTACATTTTTTTCTCAAATTATGCTGATAAATTATAATAAAGATCACTTTACGCAAAAAATTGAAATTATACAAATTTATAACTACAAAAATAAAGATATTTATCACTAAAAAATATATATAGTTTTCGCTTGTTAAAATTTTATTTTGTAATTTTCTTGTTTTTCCTTAGTTATACAACGAGTAATCATAAAATTAAACCAATTTATTCTAATGCAATTCAACTGCAAAATGTCGAGAAGTGAAATTTGCAAAAACAAATTGAAATTTGATTTCACATATTGACATACATATTTATGTACTAAGATTTGTTATGTAATTTCTTTTGGGCTTTGTTTTAATAAAATATCAGTATTCTATTATTGTATAGTACAGCAAACAGATATATTTTTATAATTTAACTTTATACTATGAATATTCTGTATGCAACTTAAATAACGTATATCGTGCAAACAGAAGAGAACAGTCATATAATGCCACATATAGCGCTCAGCATCTCGTGGGTGGAGTTGGTTTTCCTTGGCGTGTTCACATCGGGCATCGTTGATCAGCGAACCGTAAAAAGCATGAAACTAGTTGCTGTTATCCACTAAACAGAATGTTAGCAGTATGCCGGCAGTTCAGTAACAGATTCGATCCGGATTTTGTAACAAATAAGCATTAATTGTACCCGCATTAAATTTGTGGCCAAATTTGCAGAGATAATATGATGAAATGTTATATTATAATATAATAATGATAGAAATTGAGATTGATTGTTTTTTTAATTATTTAAATTCTAATTAAGTTATTGGTATTAATATTTTTGTTTCACTTGTGTTTAATTAAGTGTTAATTAAAGAATTTTTTTAAGTAAATTAAATTATTATTCCATTATGCCAATTTATTTAAAATTATTTAAACATGAAACGCCAGATTGCTGTCAAATTTTATTCTACAGATCTTATGTCATAATCTATTAATTTTATTTGATTTTCGTTGCAATTTTGCTGATATTATTAAATACGACGAACATGACAGATATCATATGTTAGATTTATTGTTTTTCTGTTAGCAAAGTTTATAGAAAATACTTTACTTTCAACAATTTTAATCTAACAGTAAATATTTAGTTTTTATTATTTCTCCTTTACTAAAAATATCTGAGCATCCTCTCTGTTTGATTTTTAATTATATTATTATATAATTGTCCTTCCATTGCCAATCTATATTTTATAAATATTGATTTTTTAAATTAAATAAACTTGAATGAATTAAATTTGTTAAACAAAAACATTGTCTACATTTCTTTCGCAGATGGTTCATTATGTGTCTGCATCAGCGTTGACGTCTCAAGCTCATCAAACGCCATTGAATTCTAGAAATAATCCGGATCTCTTCGGCCAACTTCTCCGAAGAGCTGGCGGAATGGGTGACATCCGTGACTGTCCGGTAAGCAAGGCTTAGCCTATGGTTTATGTTTTATAAATCTTTGGTCAAACTGTGACTAACGCGTTGAATCCTGAGCGTTCTGCCGCGTTGTATTTTGTCATTAGTTTCGTGGTAACCCACTCATATAACATTGGATTTTAAATAAGATTAGTAGAACTGACTCATTCGAATACGAGTTTTATGAATACATTCTTTCCACGAATTTATGTCCGATCTTTCTCTCAAAAAATGGGACACGATCAAAATCTACCGTATAATTGCGCGCGCGCGCGCGTGTGTGAAATTATTATTGTGTCATAAAGTATTGTATTAAAAATATATTTCTTTATATTCGTTTGCTCAGAGTTCTTGCGGTGCGAAAATTCAAATATGTCGGACCCTGATGAATCGACCGGAAATAGTTTCTGTCGGTGTCGTCTGGGACAGCGAACGACCGTCGTTGGAGCATATCATGGACGTTTTTGCGACTGTGGGCACGTCCCTTCGACTTAGCGATGTCTTCCATAGCGTGGTAGACTCTCGATGGGGCGCCTCTACTGTGCATAATCTCGTAGGAGTAGTTACCTATTACGGGAAACATTATTCTACGTTTTTCTTCCATACGAAATTGAAGGTCAGTGTTACCTTCGTATCAACAGGTAGTTTTATAGCTACAGTGACACAGCTTATAACACGGTGTAATACGATGAAATAAACCTTTAGGTGTGGATCTATTTTGACGATGCCACTGTCAAGGAAATTGGACCTCGATGGGAGCAAGTCGTGGAAAAGTGTAGAAGAGGTCGTTATCAACCTTTACTACTCTTATACGCGACGCCCGCCGGTACTCCTGTTAACACCGAGAATGCTCCAAAGACTATTATCCCTTTTCCGAATAACAATGGCCTGAAGACATCCCCAAAAAACAGCGTTCGCCGTTCGATCACGCCTAGTCCTGAAAAGCCATCCATCAACAGCACTGCCAGACGTGCCATCACACCCAATCCCGACAGTCCACCGCATCTCTACACTCAACGAAACGTTTACAGTGATTACCAGAATCTCACAGACATTCAGAATAATATATTTAGCAATCAGGTACGTTGTACAACAATTAATATTTTTTATAAATGATCTCCTATAGATTCTTCTTTTACTGAAGCAAATGTATAGACTAGAGGTGTGCGAATCAAGTTTTTGCATGGTCGAATCGAATCGAATCGAATCTCTTTAATTCGAATACGAATCGAATCTGAATCAAATTTTCTCAGATTAATATTACATTAGGCGATCGATTCGAAATCGAACCATTGTTGATTTGAAATTCTCGAACTATTCGATTTCGAATCTGCAGATTCGAATTCGAATCGACTCTATTGTGATTCGATTCGATTGGATTCGAGTTCGAACTATTCGCACACCTCTAGTATAGACTTCGTATTTAATTTCTTGACATCAAAATAATATCACGCAGGGCGTAGACACGGTTGATGGTGAAGTAGAATCGAAGTATATTAGCCGTCGCGCTGTGGAAAATGTAATGCAGCAACAGAAAAAGCAGCAGATGCAGTTGACACGTAGCTTAAGCGTGGGATCGGCACCGCAAGATGGTATCAGTATCCCTGACCATATGAACGTGCCTCGAAGACGAGATTCCGGTAATTGGTCCGGTGATCGGAACAGCGCGTCGTCGAGTTCATCTACTACAATGGACAATACGTATCTGTACATTGTTAATAAAATGCAGAGAAATTCGGGTGTACCTAAAAGCCCTATCAGCAAATCTGGAGAACTTTCGAGCAGCAGCAGCGGTCATTATGATGCTGGTTACGACTCGTATTCTTTGTCTTCTACGGACAGTCTTCCACTTCAGCAGGGTTTAAAGCACAATTTACAGGTAAATAAAAGATATTACATAGATGTTTTAGCAACACCAGCTAAAAAAAAACGATAAAAGGCTGCAAAAAACTGGTTAAAATTTTCCGCAAAATTTTGGTTCTAAATATTATCTGAAGCCAACTACAATAAAAAAAACAACAAATAATTTAGCTTACATACAGATTTAAGTAAAAAAAGCGTTTAAACGAGTAAACAGATCCAAATAAACTTTTGCATGAATATTTATTATTGTTTTTTTTATTAATATATATTTATTATGTAAAAACTTTGATTGAATTTATAATGCTACTTTCTCATTAAATTATAAAATGTGATTTTACATAAGAATCACAAACAAAAAATCAAAAAATAATAAAAGAATTGTGTTTACATTTTACACAGAAATGTAATAATAAAATAATTTATAAAATTTTTATTTTCAGTAATGTAATACATACCTTTTTAACAAAATTGAGAATAATGGCAAAAATTCATAGATATAAATTTCTAAATTTCTTAATCGTTATCGCAAAATGTTTATGCGTACTCTTTCGTAATTTGTATATCATCTCTTACAGCTTGCTCAAATACCGGAAGGTTATCAACCTTCTTCCGGCGACGATTGTGAACGATTATGCAAAGAAACGGACGCGTTGCTGGATAAATCTCGTGCTGCTGAAGATGCTGGTGATCTTAACACAGCTGTCGCATTGTGCAGCGCGGCCAGCAATAAAGCCAGAGCTGCGATGGACGCCCCGTATAATAATCCTCACACAATCACGATTGCAAGAATGAAACACAATACTTGCGTCATGAGAACGAGGAGTTTGCATAGAAGAATGTTGCAGGAACAAGTCACTGTTAACGGTGAGAAAGAAGGTAAGGAATTGAGATATCGATCCTTTTGATAGAACATGCTATAGTTTAAAAAAAGCTGCTTTTTTTCAAATTGCTGGAAAAAAAACTAGAAAAATTTCGGTTTTTTGCAAAAAATTGCTATGTAAACGATATACTATCTAATTTTTAATATTTTTTATCATAAATATTAATTGGAATTCACGAAGTAATGTGACTTTGTGTGATTTATTTTAATTTGCTCGTTAAAACGTGTAAATTTTTTGTAAATTAAATGTAAGCTACTCTTATAAATTATAACTCTCGTATTTTATAACATATTATTAAAATAAGACACCTCGTATAAACGCTGGAATTAATAATGAGTTAATTTTTATGTTTATATTTGAATACTATATTCCTTGAGATGAGGATTAATTATTATAAAATAAACTGTTTTAAGAAACGTAACAACTAGTGTAAAGATTAATTTAAGTTAATGTTTATATTATTTATAATGTTCGCAAGCATTTTTAAAGAATTTTGATTATTAATAATTATCAAGAGTTATTCGTTTTACTTGAAAAATATATTAATTTTGTTTTATTTATTCTTGTGTAGTTTGCTTTTTATTTTTCTTGTATTTTACATTATTAGCAATAAATATATGCTTGTTATAAAATTTTAGAATTTTAAAAAGTGTATCAAAGTGTTGCAAATGTGACAGATTTTATGAATATATATGTGAAATTTTCCATTGAATTTTTCTACTCCTTGGGAAAGGAACCGAAAAAATTTGTTGAAAAATTGAAAACAAAATCGGTTTTCTTTGCAACCTTTAAAACTATAGAATAACTGCAGAAAATAAGAATATGTATATGACATTGCGTTTTCTTTTTTTTCCAGATGGGGTACCCGAAGGAAGACACTCGCGAGAGAACAGTAAATCGAGTCAACACTCGAGGCAAAGTTCACGAGATAAAGGTAATCATTCCCGACAAAATAGTCGGGAACTTCTAGTGAACGCACCAACAACAGTGGATAAACCTGCCACGAAGAGTATCGAGATTTACGCTACTTTACCGAAGAAAAAGACTCTACGTAGTAAAGCGACAGCGGTGAACGTCATTGAGGATGAAGAATATATGCTGTATGATCGACCAACGCAAAGGACTGGCTTGTTTAGCCGTACGAAACGTTGTGAAGATGACAAGAAAGATAAGAAACGCGCGAGAAGCGAGGAGAGGAATAAGAACGTATCGAAGGATTTTTCGATAGCACCATCTAGATTGTCACCGTCTCTAAAAGGAATGAAGATTGAGAAGCCGAAGGAAACCGAGATTAATGCAACTGTCATAAAAAATACCCAGCTCAACAATACGGCTACGATCGAGCAGAAGCAGGGTAAGAAACAGCACAAGATACGCAGAAAATTACTTATGGGCGGATTGATCAAAAGGAAGAACAGAAGTATGCCGGATTTACGAGAAGGACAGGATAGCCAGGCAAACGTGAATGCGGAAGGATCATCCGTCTTACCGAAACAGTCAGTGGACGATTCCAGCGTTGGTCTAAAAGGTAATGATGTAAGCCAATCACTGAGCGGTTACTTGTCAGAGGGACATTTGGAATTCGCCGGAAACAACGGATCTGGAAATACTAGCAATCCAAATCTCGAAAGAAGCCGTTTGATGAGAAAGAGCTTCCATGGCAATGCCGGTAAAGTGTTACACGTGGCGAAAGTGCCTCCGCCCCCTCCGCTCAGAACCACTTCTCAGCTTAGCAAGTCTAAGTGTTCGGGCGAAGTGCACAATGAGCAGCAATCCGACAAAGCTGCATATCCTTTACCGGACAATCGGTGCGTGTCCAACTCATCGCAGGATCAAAACAATGTTTATTGGAATCACATGAACGCAAATAACTCACCTAATGTGACGAACAGAAACTCAGATTATGTTGATTACTCATCGGAATCGCATTCGCTTCCATTTTTACCATCTTATAATGATCAGAATATTTCTGGAACATGTCAAACAAATTACAATAATAAGCCTAGAATTCAGGATGACGTTGTACAATACGCTAACGGCATACTCTATGAGCCGACCTTCGTTGTCACTCGTGCAGATGTGCACAATGAGCAGAGTCCCGTCAAGCAACAGCTTCAACCAGATTCTTTACCACCTTATCCTGAAAACGATAATATTTCGCACTCACGGCAACCGAGCGAGGACTTTCCACCACCACCATATCCATCGATTCATTCGGTGTCGCATTCGAGACAAACCAGTGAAGATTTTCCACCGCCGCCACCACCAATTGACGAGCCAACTCATCTCCAAGAGCCTCAGCAGCATCAGGTTACTCTTCAATCGCAACAACGTGCGCAGCAATTCGAAGCACAGCAGATTGGCAGCCTGTTAGCACAATTACAGAACAAGAGGGAACAAATTTTAACTGATGAATCAAATAAAGAGAACCGAGCGCAGGAGCACGAGGACGAGGAGAAGTCATCGAGCGAAACATGGTTGAGAGAACTGCAAGCTAAACAGGCAGAGAGGAAAATGAAAAGGCAAGCACCTTTAAATCAAGACATTCCAAAAGTTAGGCCTTCGTCAATGCCGACAATTCCAGGACCGACTATCGCTAGGAGAACTAGTGATTTAATGATGAATAATCTTGGACAGAATTATGATCAAGGTCGTGACGTTACAGACTGCCCGAGAGTCGCTTCTTCGGTAAAAGATATGGCTGCTAGATTTGAACAGATCAAGCTGCAACCAGCCTCAAAGTCCGACACAGATGTGAAACCTCAAACAAAACAGAATGCAAATTGCGTTCCCTCGTTAATATCGGATATGTCTCAGGAAACATCATCGATAGAGGGCACGAAATCGGCCAAGTTATCTTCTGAGAATAATGTCTTTACGAAGATGGAATCTTCAAATTCACAGACCGTTTTAAACTCTAGTTTTGACTCTAGTTCCAGCCAAAGCAGCTTTATCGCGATGTTGCCGCCAAACGAATCTGTTCAACAGAGCGAATTAAATGTCGCGATGTTATCCATGTCCTTGACACTCCCGCATGAGAATGGTTTGCCTGTTGATTGCCCGGAAGACGACATCAGCGAAGTGGCGATGCAGAACACTATTCAAAATACAACGATACTGCCAAGCGAAGAGGACATTGCTCCGCGAAAGGTAAAACGGCGGATTGGTAAAAAGAAAAGCGTATCATTTTGCGATCAAGTGGTGCTTGTTGCAACAGCGGAGGATGATGAAAAGGATTCGTATATACCCAATCCTATTTTGGAAAGAGTCCTGCGTTCTGCGATGAACAAACCTGAGACTGCTCAAGTACTGCGAGAAATCAGAAGTCTTCAGGAGGCAGAGACGATTCGCGAAAATACTGCTGCAAAATTCCAACAACAGACCCTTCCCTTGAAGAGCGAAGCCGACAGCGTGCCGGCGACACCTTTTCAGGATCAACTGAGGAGCGTTAATCCAATTTCAGATACTCTTAAACCTACATTCGGACGACAGAATTCAAACGATTCGATTGGATCGCTAACGGATAAAAAATCTTGCGGGTCTTGTGGAAACGAAGGTAAAGATGTGGTCGATCGTAAAGAAACCTATGCTGGCATTTCCATAAACACTTCGAAACCGACGTCCTATTCACCGCAGCTGCAACAGCAGATTAGATATACTCAGAATGGGTACACACAATATATGCAATCGGTGTATCCGCAGACGCAAGCGTCCTATCCAAGAAATCAGATTATTCCCTTATCGCAAACTCAGAAACCAGCTAGTCCTTATCCAACGCAAATAAATGGACAATACATTCAAAATGGCATGCAACAAACGAAAATGTTACCTCAGAAAAACGGCTATGGAACATATTATCAGCAGCAATTGCATAATCAGTTGGAGCAGCAGCATAATCAAATGAACAAACAAGTGACTGCTCAATCACAGCAGAATACTCTGAATCAAAGAATTCCGTCTCACAATGCCAGCCCGATAACTGTCCAGCATTCGCAACAGCAATTTTATCCGCCTAATCAATCGCCGAGTCCATATCACAGTCAATACTCTCAAAGTTCCTATCAAGGTCCCTATCAAACTGTTTTTCCGCAGACTAAAGCGGGTCAACCATTACCGCAGTATCAACCATCATCTAATTCACTTGTGTCCTATCAGCAGCAACAACAACAAAACGCGCAAAATTATCAGCAGAGACATGACAACTACCAGCGACAATTATCGTCTCAGAAGATAGAGCAACAAAGTTCTATGGTACCTAATCAGTATCCCAAGACTCTGCAGAACGGTCAGATACAGCCGAATGTGAAGTATCCGGCCTACCAGCATCCTCCGCTTTCCAAACAGATGCACTTTGCGATGTCCACTGCGAAGGTCGTCCCGATGGTGACGCAGCCTCCTTTGCAGACGCCAACAGGCATTGCAACCACCGTGAGAGCACTCGTAACACCCTGCAATCTCTGTCGGAAGAGAAATGTACTTGAACCAACACTATATTGCACGGATTGCGACTTTTACATGTCGCGTTTCCGACCGACTAACAAAACGACTTAAGTTACTCTGTATGAAGACAAAAAGCTTGTCGGTTTCATCGAATGTTAGTCTTCTCTGACGAGATAATATTTTTTTTATAATAAATAATATAAATAATATAAATTAAATAATATTCTTTTTATGAATTAATTAATTAATATTCAACAATTTTTATTGAGGTTCACAAAAAGTCCGAAAGTTTGTATATTCGATATAGTCGTGTTGTCGCTACAATTTAAATGATCTGCGATGCGCAAGATTACAACACTGACAATTAAGCAATATTCATTTCTTGTATGTGCTTTAATTAAAATTTCTACGTAGGCCGCATTTCGGAAAATTAGAACTTAATATGAAATTAATTAAATATATAATTTTTTAAAGAACATTCGATGAACTACCGAAACATAAATAGTATTTATATTTTGTATAAATATTAGATGACTTTTAATTGAGACCCTCATCGTGCAGCTACTGTAGTTACGCTTGTGTACAATTTCCTTAATAGAGTCTTATTTTCTGTAATTTATAATATTTGTAGAAAAATTGTACTTAATTTTATTATTTTAGACATATCTAGATGTACTTAATTACTGAACTAGATTATTATTGTTACAGGCGCAGACTCTAACATAACATTAAACCATTTGTTAGACATTTGTATTTTATAAATTAGCTCATCAACATATTTAAATTGCGGCGTTACTCATATTTGCAGTACATATTTTTATTTGTATATAAATGAATATAATCACGCTTCTCTCTTTACGATCAGCATAACCAATAGTTCATTTTGTAAGTTAAAGTTAAATTAAGTGCGAACTACATTTTCTGTTTCTATGTAATTGCATATTTTATTTTATTGCGAAGATGAGAAGTTGGAATTGTGATACTAGCCATGCTACATAGAACTTATCTCGTTAAGATAGAAACTGCAGTATTGCAAATTATGAAAGAAGAATTAAATAAGGAACAGGTGAAACTTGATCTCTGAGAATGCGTGAAGTTTATTATATGTTAATAATCTTTAAAGTTATGTAATGTGTATTAACATGCATCGCGTTACATTGTATTATTTTACGTACTTTTAAGCGCTAAATCAATGTACAAATGTTCAATTTTATACTTTTTGTATGAGTATTTTGTTTTAAAAATACTTTATTGTGACATTAATAAAGTCTCCTTATGATATTATCCAGTTGATTTTTTTCAATCACTAATTCAAGTCGATAATGAAAGAATATGGTTAATTTTATAACTACTGTTATTGACAGTAATATTTTACCTAGGTATAGTTGAAAACTGCATTTTGTCATGTATGTCCTATTCGTGGCAATAAACTCAATTTTTAAACATGTCAAAGACTTTAAATTTTCATAAAGAAAATTAATAAGTAAACACCGTCCATGGCAGACATATTAGGTGTAGAGTCGCGACAGATCCATAAAATTTTATTGGAGCACAAAGTATTCTCTTAGCCTGGAGGACAATAAAAATATGTTTTATCTGTTTTCAACCGAAGTCTGAAATTGATTCAAAATTTTACTAATAAAAGAGAAATCGCCAATGGTTAAGAGACAAATAAATGTTTTTTTTAGAAGTAACAAATTGTATATCTCCAAAATTCTGAGTGTGACTAGAACTGAACTTATCAATAGATGACCAATTAAACAAAATCTATAATGGTGAGGTAGTGAATCATCAATAACGAAATGTGAAACTCAAATTGATAAACAAGCGAAGACGGTTTACCTGCAGTGAATAGTTGTAAGATTTAACAGTGAGACTGAGACGGACGGAATGATTTCAAATTAAATTCTCTAATAAGTTCAAGAGGAATTAACGGTTGTATTTTGTTTAAGAGATCCTGTCAATAAAAAATCTAATTTCTCGATTTAGCACATTCCATAAGTTGTATTATACATAAACTGCGACACCGCAGGATTCCCTCTCTTTCGCTCTATTCACTTCTTTTTTTTTTGGAGCATATTTTTACAATAAGAAAGTTCTTGACCAGTTACTAAAATATGTGAGCGATTTAATTTAATTCGAGTGCTGACATTGTTTCCTGGAATGTCCCAGCCAAGACGGCTACATCAGCTACATCAGTCAACTAACTTTCATCAAATAGTAAGTTTCATTTTTTTATTTGGTTTTCTGCCCAAAGCCCTTACTTTAATTTTTTTCGAGTTTAATAATTTGCTTATACTGTGCTACAGCAAAATTTTTTTCGATATGCAACCATACTTTTTCCATACTACATTCGAAAGAAGAGTGTAATATTATTTAAAAAATGACAAATTACAATAAAATTTTTTAAAAGCATTTTACAACTTAGTATTTACTTTTTATATCGACTTTAATGAGTTTTACTGAGTTTTTACAGAGCTATATGGAAATAAAAATGCGACACACTTTGCTACGAATTTTGCAAGGCTTCTCGACATGAATTAAAAATCGCACACAAGTGCAGTTTACAGCATTTAAAAGTGTATGTCTTTATCTTTAATTTGCACATTTGTTGAGCATTGTGCGATTTTTTTATCACCGAGTGGGGAGATATTCAATGTTGAAGCATAAGGACCATTTTTGGTTCAATGTTGAATAACTCGGTGAAAAAAAGTTATGCAACGCTCAACGAGTGTGCAAATTCAAGCTATTGATTCACTTTCGAAAACTGTAAACTGCATTTATGTGCAATTTTTAATTCGGATTATGGAACCTTGCAAAATTTGGAGAATATTTTGATATTTGACAGATTTTTTTACGGACTTTGTGAAATTCCACAGAGTGAAATAAAAATTGCATACAAATGCGACTTACAGGCGGCTCTTGCGGGTCCCATGGACAGCGATGCGCACGAGCATCTCTGTCTTGAATAAGTTCGGGATACGGATATGTTTGGAATCGCTTGTCTCTGACCGCATTCTCCAATACTTTGGACACATAATGTGCCGGGAAGACGGTCTTGAAAAGACGATTGTGAAAGGCAAGGCCCTTGGGAGGCGCGCACGTGGGAGGTCACCATCAAGGTGAATTGACCAAGTGAATGTCCTAACGGGCAACTCTCTACGAGAGACGCCCGGCCGAGGAACTGGACAGAAATTAGGAGTGACGCCTCACTGTGACAAGGTCCATTTGTCTTGCGGATCACGACGCCTCTGCAGTTATGAAACGACTTAGGAGGAGGAGGAGGAGGATATACGATGAATGTAAAATATGAAATAATAATCTTTCTTTTAGGAAAAAATAACAATTTAATTAAAAATTGCATGGTTACATTAGTATCAGCTATATAAATTGATCAAAAATCTATATTAATTATATCTGATTTCTTAAAATGTTGATAGCATGTTATTAAATGTTGATTCTATTAAATAGAACTATAAAATATTGAAAAAATACGATTTAGGAGATTGGTACGCATTTGGTAACTCTCCCGTACATAATTTTTATTTGCATTTACATGTACGAAGATTCTTATAGACCTTTAAGTTTTGTATTTTAAAAGTCAAATTTCAAGGAATTTCACAAACCGGTTACAGTAGGATACGCACAAGTCATAACCAAGGAATATAAAGAGACAGAGCACAAAGTCATAACTTAGGCGAGGGGAGTAAAGCCGAAATGCGGGAGGAGATTGTGCTGAGTTCACTCTTATTGGGTCCCAGTTCACCCCCTCCACTCCACAGCAAAAGCATAGGGATACTCGGTCTATTATATGTATATGTGTGTATCACACGAACATGAGAACTTATATCATTGCGCTTGCGCAAACTAACAGTCAATGAAATTTGGGTACTCGTCGCACCGTCCCGAAGTGGCTTCCCCCCCACAACTCTATGCTCTGTCAAATTTATATTCCTATGTCTCTTATATTCCTATGTCCATGGTCATAACTAATTGTACATACACTAAGTTGTATGTACACGTGGGGACAGAAATGCCTAGCCATCTGAACTTGTAGGGATACCGGCTCATATATATATACATTATACATATATGTATATTCAAAATGTATATGTATGTATATGTGCCTCTGCCAATTTAAATGGCTATAGGCATTTCTATCCCCGTCAAAAGGATTATATATATTCCATCATGATATACAATATATAAAGAGTAGAAGAGGCATAGCGGCAAAGAGATTATATAAGTAAGTGAGAGACCTTCATAATCTGCTCAATTCATTGAAGATAGCTGAGAAAGATTGTTGAAACGCTTAAGATAGATCACAGATTATCCAAGCCTAAATTAAACACATGTGAGAATAAAATCTGGTTATATAATGTTTAACTGTGTTATTTATCAATGACGATTGCTATATATATAAGGATAACGAACGCAATGGCATTGCTCATTATCAGTCCATTGTAGTGCAACTAAAGAGGATTTCAGAGATCGGTAAATTCAGTTGACCTTACTAAGGTAAGTTGTACTACATATAACATAAATTAAAAATATCTTTTTCTCTTCATTATTTTTGTTTATCAATCTCATACATTACAATTTACTATTGAAGTTGAGAAAGAGCATAAATCAGCTTTCTATTTATTCTAGATATTTCAAGAAATAAGACCTAAAAAAAACTGTTGTTAAAATTAAAAAAACCCAAGTGGCATTATCTTCATGTATAACACGATCACGCAAATTTATCCATTAATAAAAAATCCGTATTATGTTAAAGTTGTGGCTGAGTCGAATTCATTGTCTCTTTTCCGCAATGCCAATTGGTTGTTCTAAGCTCGATTGTGTCACGTTCGACTTTCGTGTCGTGTCGTATTGGCGCGCACGTAGCGCGCGCATGTTTTGTCTAGTCTCCTATCTAAAAAAGTGCATGTAAAGTCGATAACTCGCATTTCTCGAAATTATTTGTTGTCGCTTCTCCTATCTAAAAAAGTGCATGTAAAGTCGATAACTCGCATTTCTCGAAATTATTTGTTGTCGCTTTATAATAAATAATTAGTGCAATTTATTAGCGTGTATTTGAAATTTTAAATATTTTAAATAAATAGATGTTCTGGCATATAACGTAGATAATGTAAATTGACAATCTAATTATATAATGTAATAACATAAAATATAAATATGGATAAAGTTACATCTAATATAAAAATGTGAGAAAAAGAGACAAAGAAAATAATCTATATATTTACATATTTCCCTAATTGCACGAATATAATTTAATTCTTGTTTAGCGCGTCGCGACATGAGAGCGTATTTTTTATGATTTCGTCACGAGCTCTTGCGGCGAATATTCTCCCCACGCGCGATCTCCATGCGCGATTTGAGAGGATCTTAACGCTCGGCAATTACCAAATAGAGCGGCCCATGTGTGAGGGCACGCTCCACGTGCGAGACTGAGAAGCTCGACCTTATATTCATTGACAACTTACTTCGACGAGTGCTCAGATAATGGAGATAAGCACGAGAGTCGCTGGCAAAATCGGTTGCCAAGAGATAATCTTCCGAATGTTCAGTTACAAACGCTTAGACGTCGTGCACTCGTCGTTTCGCAATGGCTTGATTCTCCCGCGCGGAAAGAGTATTACCTGAAAGAATTAACGTGTTAGTTGAAAATGTCATAATATAGCCAGATCAAGATAGACACTTTGATCTATGCTGATTTTAAATCTTTTGTCACATCATCGAATCAATTTCATGACATAATTTCCTTTGTGTTTTAATATATTTAATCATCGTGTAGTACACGTGAAAATTAAAACATCTGTTTAATTCATCATTTAAATAATCAATTCCAAACATGCATCAACTCTATATGCATGAATTTGTAACGATGCCACCTTTCACGTTCCCGCATTGTCCCTGTAATTTTCGGAAACCTGGATGCCCGGCGATCATTGACCGAATGCCGCCCCGCCGAACAACCGCGGGGCGATGTAAGGTGCGCCACTTTTTTAATAATATTTTCAAATACGGCAATATGAGGCCCAACGGCCCTCGCATGCCGAACCCATACGGAAGCGGCCAAACCCAGCCGATCGGCCGGGCCGTGCCAGCAAGCGATCGTCAACCTCCAGGCAGCACGGAGAACTGATCGACAGAACCGACCGAGGCCGGCCGATCCCCCCCCCCCAAGCACTCGTTCGCAGGGTAGCGAACGGGTATAAAAGGGGAGGCTGGGACGGCAAAGACGAGTCCGGTATCAACCGTCTAAATCCACTGCGCTGAGCCTTGTTCCTCATATGGTTTCGCACAAGCAACTTCTGAATTTCGGCTAAGTCCCGACAGCAAAAGGAGGTTGTGGTTTCGCTGTCTCCTCAGTATCTACCAAAGTCGACCTAGCCACCCTGATACCTTTCCGATACCGCCAGCAACTCCGGGAAAATCGTTTTGCTATCCCGGTCAATGTCGTCCCGCATACTAATGTTTGATCCCAACGATCGAATACCGGGCACAGTGATTTCGCTGTCCTCGTAGGTGACATCGATCCCCTAAACGGACTCCAGGGGATGCCGACGTAAATTCGCCCACGTTCGCGCTACCATTCCCGCGCCGTCGCTCCCCGCGGCGGGCCCTCCGAACGCGTGCTTAAATATATCATCGTACACATTATCGTTACACTAAACCATTGTAAATAATCCCGCGGCCCACGAGCTTCAAGAATCTGTAAATAATTATCTTGTCCGTCCGTGCACCGCCATAGAATGCTCGTTCAAGCAAATCGGATACTTCTGTATCCTCGTGATAAATCATACCCTGGTGAAAATAAAAATTGGAACGTAAGTCGAACGTAAGGGGAGAGTGACCGAAGCGTAAACGAAACTTCTAGGAGGCGAAAATTGGAACAGCGGAATGTAAAGGAAGCGTTAACGCTTCTTTTACACTTCGCTGTTCCAATTTTCGCCTCCTAGAAGTTTCGTTTACGCTTCGGTCACTCTCCCCTTACGTTCGACTTACGTTCCAATTTTTATTTTCACCAGGGTATCAGACCGAAATCCGCTCTTCAATACTTTAGTTATTTCCTCGCGATACTCTTGCACACTAAATATACGGGTGAAGTCAATTGTTATCTTTTCGTTCTTCAAATATATAATAAATGTTAAACTTCGTTATTTCTTTAAATATGTAATACGTGTTAAATTTCATTCTTGCCTTGAATACACAATAAATGTTAAACTTTATGTTAACCGAGAACTCAGTTAATTAACTCCCGTTCCTCTCTCTTCGCATGAACCACGTTACGAGCCTGGCCCACGACGAGCTGGTCCACGCTCAAAACGGTCGGTTGTTTCAAATTTATTCTTTATTATTCAAAATAAGTTACATTAGCTAATAATAATCGATACTATTTGTGTTTAATTTGAGCATACAATATTCCAATATTATACAATAAATTATATCAATGTTAATTAATAGGTATTTAATCCGTAAAGGACACCTGGATGCGAATTCACACCCACAAAATTTTCAACTTGTGGGCATTTGAGAACAGATGAATTTGGCGGTCTTCCCCCACTACGTAAATTATGTTTGTGAACTCTATTGTTTGAAGTAGAAAGATTTTGAGGATCATTTGCGTCTTATCTGTACATTTAAACTATAATTAAAACGATTTTTTTTTATTTACGTCCCCTTTTTAATATAAATGCACATTTTCTTGTTAGAATAAAGAATAAATCTTTTTAAAATTTTAATGATAATGAGTTCTATTAGGAGAATGTCTCAATACTTGACCAAGAAAAATATTTGCACAAACGACGTATCTCAGAAGTGCTTCACATTCATATGCAAGCAGACAGTCTAAATTTACAGTCTGACACTGAATTTTTACATTATGCGTATACTGCTATCTTAGACAGCACAGTTACATTGATCATGACTTCGGTATTCCTTCACGATATTATACAATTGATTTACTCTCCGACAAGCCTATTTGACTTGAATTTATGACAATTTTTATTTTTATAATTTATTTTATTCTTGGACAAACCTAATTACTTACTATTTGTTCATTGTATCAGTACCACAACTTTCATTGTCGCACTGTAGTTTCGTTTATTATCACAATATATACACGTATGCAACTACAAATAGTTTGCACGAATTTATTTCGCCGCATAATGATGTTTCTATCGCTTAGGGGCTTGTGCCCTGTATCGTTTTAACGCGTAGGGGCTTATGCCCTGCCGAAGACTCGAACGCGTAGGGGCTTGTGCTCTGCTTTCGACCTGTGGCAACGCCTAGCGATCCTGAGCCTATCTAAGGCAACGCCTGGGGTAATGCCGTCGTGAGCCACTCGTGGTCGGACGGACACGCTGTAATGCTAATTAAGGCCGTCGTCTTGTATCGCGTTCTGGCTCGAGCACACACTACGTCTCGTATGTTCGCGTTCGTAAGATAGACTCGCTCAGTGAGATACGTTTATAGATCTGCGGATCGAACTCGAATGAGGTCCGACACCGTCTGACACCCGACTTCCTACGACAACGACCCCCTTCCGATTCCCTTTGGATCACTTCCGAAAATGCCCGAAGATCTTTATCGATCGGTGATCCTTTAATAACAAGCCGCGAACACCGTGGCGGGCCCATAAAATACGTAGGAAATTCTTTGATGTCGCGACGACGCGACATGTCGGTAGACAGCCCCGGAAATCAGGCG
>NW_012026847.1:271771-273046 GCF_000956235.1 Wasmannia auropunctata | reverse complement strand
CTTTTATGACTTTTATATTTGCTCTATGTAACACTATTGGTTAGCATGCCAGGTTACAAGGCCTCCAGCAATGTTTTTAAAATATAACTGTAACCTTACAGAACTTCAATGTGCCTCGCCGCTCAGTTAGACACATGTCAGCTCTTGTATTGACAGCACGTTAAAATTCCATTGTAACGTATTTATTCCTGCTCTATGCGGATTGCAATTGGTAATATTTGCCAAAGCTTCGTCTGGACCATCGAACGGCATTGGGTAAGTCGCTGCGCCGACAATAGTTGTTTGGTTCAGATTTAAGATCCACAGTTCTTTTGCAGATGAGATAAATAAGTGGGTTTGTTTCGATCTAATGAATATCCCTTACGAAAAAATATGATTGGGAGCTAATGGTAACTATTGACACTCAATCATAGCTATTGATTGACAAATAGTAACTATTGGGTCACCAATAGTAATGATTGGATTGTCAAAGGTAACCATTGACGCTTAAAGAGTACGCGGTTGGAAGGACCAATGATTACTGTTGAAACTCATAGTAACGATTGACGAACAAACGCAACTATTAGTTTATGTAATAGTAACGATTGGAAAGACCATCAGGGTTACGATTCAAACTTAGTTAAAATTTGTGACTCAATAGTAACGATTGACAAACGGATGTAACCATTAGGTTATGAATAGTAACGATTGAAGAGACCAAGGGTACGATTCGAACTAATTAGTCAAAATTTGTGACTTAATAGTAACGATTGACGAAAGAATGTAATCATTGGCTTATAAATAGTAATAATTGGAGAGCGTACCAATGGTTACGATTCAAAATTATTGTTAATCAAAATTGCAGACTAATTATATGTCGTAAATACTTTCTTTCTACATATTTTTTGAAAATAAAAAGAAACGTTTTAAAAAACATTATTTTCCACTTTTTGCGTATTAAAAAAGTTTGTATACTTATTTTGTAAAAGACAATATATACGTATTATTTTAAAAATAAATTGTTATTAATATATATTTTATTTACGAATCTTTCATTAAAATACACTGCTCAAAAAAATTATGGCATAGAAAAATTTTGAGCAAAAATTGGTCAACTTTGGTTAACGGTAACTCCGCGAAAAATCATCGTAAAATGATGAATTTTTTTTCAAATGAAAGCTTGAAATCTCTACTTTAAAATACCGTGAGTGAATTTTAAATTTAACGCACCCCTGTGGCTGTAAACTCTTAAATCTGAGAGCATGTTTGCCACACTGAAAATTTGCAAAGTTTGAA